>NC_079495.1:12647304-12828452 GCF_030052815.1 Hevea brasiliensis
TTTCAATGGTTGTAAGCTCTAGTAGTTCACCACTTGAATCATCTAATGGTCCAATATGTTGATCTTCTACTTCCGTATTAATTTGTAACACTTCTACTACCTCATCTTGAAATGCTTGGTCTGGTATTTGCTCCGTTACATTTGTCTGAGGCATGATGACAACAGACCTAGGCTTCATTTTGCATACCGCATACCAATCAGCTTTGTCTCGTCTCAAGCTAGGATAAGGGATGTAAACCACTTGTTTAGCTTATGAAGCAAGTATGAATGGTTCATATTTATTTAATCTTTTATGGTGATTGATATCCACAAAGTTATAGTGTTTGTGAACCTTAATACCAACATCCGGAGTTAGATCAAACCATTCACACTTGAAGAGAACAGTTCTCTTTATTGGTAATGCAAGGTACTCAAGTTGAACTATCTCTTTCAAGATACCATAGTAATCATTGGAGTTGTCACCATATGTTGAACCCCTAATGCAAACTCCGCTATTTATTGTGGATCGATTAGCACCATGGCTGCTTGTGTGAAATCTATAACCATTTATGAAATATACAGGATATGATTTCACACTTCTTAATGGTCCCTCTACTAAATCCCTAATGAATTTATTATCAATATTTGAACGCCTTGCCTGATAAGTTAAAGAGAATTGAAATCGTTATTATTACGTATTATATTTTTTAAAGATTGATAATGAAATGAGTTAAACAAATTGATACTTACATAACATTTGAACCAATCTGCAAATCTTTTTTCTAGTGCTTCATCAACTTCTGCATCACTAATATTACGTGACGCTTGTCGCATTTCCGTTAGGAACAAACTACATATACAATTAAATTGGGCCATTTTTAGAGGGAAAGGAAAATTCACAAGGACTTCTAGAAACTTAACTTAAATTTTGGATTGTTGATAAACTTACTTTACAGATGTGTCAATTTCAGGGCAATTTAGTAGAAAATATATTTGGGTAGCCTTATATTCATCATCAGCCAACACCCTTGTTTTCACTCTACCAGATGGTTGACTGGGATACTTGAAAATTGATAAATATCCTTTGGTATCAGCATCATCCCCACCATCATCATTTCAGGGTACTTATCGATCCCGCGTTATTACATGACGCTCAAAATAATGTGCACAAAAATTGGATGCTTCTTCAACTAAGTATGCATTACATATTGAACCTTCTACTTTTGCTTTGTTCTTTACATTTTACTTTAGGTGGTGGAGAAATCTAAAAAAAAAAAAAAAAGGCAAATGGCTTACAAAAAGTTTACAATACATTTCATAACATTTAAAGAAAAATAAGAAGTATCTATTACCTCTCAAAAGGATACATCTATCGATATTGTACTGGGCCTGTAATTTTTGCTTCATATGGCAAGTGGGTGGGAAGATGTTCCATTGAGTCAAAAAAGGCAAGAGGAAATATGCGCTCTAATTTGCAAATAATAATGGGAATTTCTGCTTCTAGACGCTCCTTATCTTGAACCTTAATATTTGTAGAAGTAAGATATTTGAAAAACAAGCTTAACTCAATTAATGCTTGCCAAACTATATTCGGAAGGAGCTCACGAAATGCAATAGGTAATAACCTCTACATAATATTTTTTTAATTGAAAAATTAAACTGATACTTTAATTTAAGAAAGCTGTGATTCTGAAATTTGTTTGGGAAGAAGGAAAGGAATCCATTTAATGGAATTGGAAAAGGAATATGTTGCCCAGTTGGAGAACACGATTATGAGGATGAGCAAACACCACTTAAAACTAAATGTTAGGCAGTTGTTGTTATGATGGGAAGAGTGGGCCATGTCATCACATCAATATGTAATCAAATTCTCATAACCAATAATGCACCAATTAAATTACACATATAAATAGGGCATTCCTAGTCCTACAAGCATTGAAGAAAGATCTTCTTGATCTCAAGAGTGAAAGAAGTAATAAAATAAAATGCCCCACAAACATTATATGTAGTATGGCCATGAAACATAAGTATTAAAAACCAATCAATAACTCCATGAAACATTACTGCTTGGGAAATATGCATAATATCAGCACCCTAAATGCCTAAATACAAGGAAAAATGGCTGATGAAATTTCAGATAAAAAAGACCAGAGAATGGAGAAATATATAAACACAGCAAGGTGAAATTATGCCTTATCATACTAAGATCCATGGAAAAATTTTTCACTAACAAAGACAATACGCTGAATTTCTCCAAAAAATGTACTTATTATCCAGGCTAAATTAACAACCACTTCTCTAAGACTCCACTAATTCCCATGGATAGGGTGACCAGACCTTTCAACAAAGATTATAAACAGATAAAACATGAGAGTATTTCCCTAGATGCACCAATCCCATTTCCAAAACCAGCATTGATTTTGAATAGGTAAATACTAATGAATTTTATACCTTATATGATTATTGGGTTAAAACAATTGATTTGGGTTTTCTCTTTTACTTATTGCTTTTTCAAATTTCTTAAAGTTATATAAAAAAAAAAACCCAACCCTCTTAACACAATAAAATCCCTCTTAACACAATAAAATCGCCCAAAACCTTTTCTGTTTCAAATTTCTCTTTTACTATGCAGCGAAGAATGAATATAGAGGGAGAGAGAGTCTTACATATAAGGATTGAATGAAAATATTTAGTTAAAATCTTCAGCTTTCATTACTTCCTTACAAAACCTTTCCTACACTTACCAACCTGATGACATAATGGAAAAACCTATTTTTTAAATTTAGACTAACCAATTTGGCATTTGCATAGTAGATTTGGTCTCCCAACATATCTAATTCTTTAATTTATACTAATTCACAAGATGAAAGCAAGCTAATAAACTTAGTTTATATTTAATAGTAAACTTCATTAAAACTTCAACTAACAATACTCTCGCCAATTTCCACTTATCACTTTAACTATATTTGCAGAAAAATGAAAATTGAAACTGCTGAGTTCTTATCTAAACTTGTGGTTAATTGCATCGAAATAGTGATAGGAAGACCAAAAAAAAAAAAATAAAGAGTGCAATGTATTCAGATGTATCAAACAACCAAAAAATAGGTATAAAACAGAAAGATTCAATTCCAAATTTGCAATTGCAGATAATATATATCACTAAATGCCTATCTGAAATCAAAAACAAAGTAAGAAACAAAAAGGAATCTACCTCTAAGTCATCTGAAAAACAGTATCACGAGCGTGCCTAGCAAAGCAACAACAATAGATACGGCAGCAGGGAAGTAATAAACAGTAACCAAATTGGGATTTCGGAAATGTGCCTCGGCTGAAAAGATGGATGAGGAGGTGTTTGGGTTCTGTAGTGATTAGAGATTGAGGAAGAAAAGGAAATGAGACTTGGGTTTCACGAGATATATGAAAGATAGCTAATGTGTGGTGTCTTTAGCGATGGATTTTATAGGAGACGATCTCACCGTGGGTGAAAAACGAAATGATTTAAAGAGAAGAAGCAGCTGGATCGACATTAGAGAAATTTATATAGTATGATCCAACGGTCTAGAATAAAGACATAAAATAAATGGCTATGATCTCTTTCTTCCTTTTTATTTTATTGCTTTCATTTTTCTTTTCTTTAATTTCAATTCTTATTACATATATTTTTTTAATTTCTTTCCTTTCTTTTTCTTTTATTCTTTTAAAATGATAATGCTTCTAATAAAAATCATGGAATAAAATAAAACAATAAAAAATAAAAATTTAAGTAAAATTTAACAAAAAATCAGTATTGAAAGTAATAATGAAATAGGCATTCTGACAAATTTTGTTTAATATCAACCAACTCATCCCTCTAGAATTTTTCTTTTAAAATAATATATTTATTTTTTTTAAAGAAATACCAAAAATCTTAATGATGAGTCAAGCTACCTGTCACACCTTACCCCTCTATAAGATATGATATGATCCCGTAGCATACCTAATGAATTACCAAACTCCGCCTACCGATAATCCATTAAATATATTACAAGGGATTTTGAACAAATCAAATTTATTATTTTGTTTTAGAAAAACTGCGTGGTGACAGCTATAATTTTAACAAATCCAAAATATTAAACCTGTTAAAAATCAACCTGTGATAAATTGTATACATAAATTTAAATCACTCAATAATTAAGTAATTTTTTTCTCTTCATTCCACTTCAAGAAAATAAAATCATCTCATTTACAATTCAAAAGAAACACTCATTTACAATTTTACCACTCAAAAGGATATTTAATTACAAATTTACAAACTTCAAAGTTACAAAAATATTATTACAATTCTTTTTATGCAACTGCTCAATTGTCTTTTACGTACATATAGCTACTCATTTACATCAAAATATAATCTACAAGGGTATACCTATTATACTCGTCGTCAATCAAAACACTGCTTCTAGTAGTTCACTCAACCACTTTATCTTTCCTTTGACCTGCGACAACATACAAAACCTATCGCTGAGTAATGCTACTCAGTAGTGCACAACTAATAATTTTAGAAGAAAAATTTAGTACCAACATATTTGCTAAATCATAAAAGGTATTTGCAAAATTCATATTTCCCATAAACCATGAAAATAACACATTATCTTTCAATCAATACCAAATCATTTGATTTCAATCACATTTTATTTAAGCAATCACAAATCACAAGTGTTACCAACATTCATGTAGTTTAGACCATGATACAAAACTTTCAATCAATGTCGCGTTGTACACTATGACAAAGCAATCTCAACCTTACTACTCATCTGAACTCAACCTCAACTGGCGAGCCAGAGAGGGAGGTAACACAATCAAATTTCAAACCCCAATTAGCTGTTACTAATGGAGAATACCGTAAGGGACTGTCATGCCAACTGTGATTTCAAAATAATCTTAAAATAATTTTCCATTCAAATAATCACAATTACAAATCAAATAGTCACATTCAAACATTACAAATCCTCATAAATGGTTGGCAACACATCAATTCTCAAAACACTTCTAAATATATTTAAACCGACTCACCCCCTTGCTACAATGAAATTAAATAGCCAACATCCACCTTTTCCACAATTATAAATTCATTTCAAGATTCAAGAATGCTCAAGATAGTATAATCAATTCCTAAATGCAAAAGAAAATCATATTTGGCTTGTAAAAGTTCATTCACATCATTTACAATTTTTAAAACAAACATAAAGTCAAGTTGTGCACAAACACAAACCTTCTTTCAATTCTCTTTACTTGGCTTAACTCTTCCCTTCTTTGGAAGTCTCCTTATCCACTGAAATTACACAATTACAAAGTCTTAATACTCATTCTAACCTTCACCAATAGCCAATCAAATAAATTCCTAAGTACTATGCAATTTAATAAATTCTGGGTTCAGGGCAGGTTTGGGACCTGACTTTAGAACCCAATTTCAGCCTAGTTCCAGTTAAAATTTGATAAGGTGATCTTTATGAAAGTTATTCCTATATGTCTTAGCTTTAATTACCTTTTGAATCACTCAATTTGAAGTTCTGGATCTCTAGTTATAGCCAAAATACTAGACACTGTTCCGGGTGCCTTATCCTACAGTTTCAGGCTTTCTAGATTTTTACCTTAAATTTGCATTCTATATCCGAGTATCTTAAACTTAGAATTAGCATTAGGTCTCTGAAACAAAGTTTTAGGCCTTTGTTTTAAGTTTTCAAATCATTTTATAGCACCTCAATTGGACATGTACAAAGAAAGTTATGCTCTATTTACTACCCGGAGGTCACAGGACAAAATTACTGAATTGCAAGAAATTTCAGTTTTGAAGTTCTACCTTACTCTAACATTTCAACCACTTTGCCCTCACATCTGGGTCTAGGTCCAAACATGAAATTTGTAGTCCTATGTCTTATGTTTATTTTGGCTTCAGAATCACCTAATTTGCATTTATATAGCTTGAGTTATGGTCACTTTACTAAAACTGGTCAGATGCCTAAATTTTCCCAGGTTTCAGGTCTAGTCCAGAATCAGGGCAGATTCCTAGACTCACTTTTTTCAAGCAATTTAGGTGAGTTGGGGTCATAATTTATCTTCATAGTCTTCATATGAATTATTCCCCTGTGTCTTAAGATTACACAAGTTTAAGAATTACCCAATTTGGAGTTTTGTGGAGTGAGTTATGCTTAGTTAATTATGTATTGTTTATTTGGTTAATTTTTCCAGGTCTAGATTTACCAATCTAGATTCAAGCTCTAATTGAGGTATCCTACGGTCATTTTCTAGGCAAGTGTTCTTCATGAAAGTTTTAGTATTTTGTCTTAGGTTTCATCTCCCATTGGTTTCACACCAATTGGAGTTATGTAGCTCAACTTATAAGTATCTAATCACACTAGACTCAAGCTATCCATATTCAAAACCTAGGGCTCAATTCCATGTCCATTAATTCCTTTACCAAACCAACATCATTTCTCATTCAATGCATACCAATTGACCATAATATGACTTTATGAACATTAATTGAGCTTCATACCAAGAGAACCCTAATTGCTCAAAACCCTAATTACTCATCTTCCAATTCCAAGCAAATTCAAACACATAATTCATGTTTACATCATCATCCAAGCTAGAAATCAATTCTAATTGCATCAAAGTTCATAAACACTAACCCTATCATCTTGGCCGAAATTCTCCCCTTTAATATCATGCATGATTTTTATCACTTTCCATCAAAACTTCAAGAATCAAGCTTAAAATCTATGAATTCACAATTAGTTAAACATAAATCTCTACTTACCTCAAATAGCAAATTTCCAATCTTCCCAATCACTCCATTTTCTTGAGTTTTCTTGCTTTTTTTCTTCCAATCTAGGGCTAATTCAAAGTTTCCTATGAATTTTGTATGGAAATTGTGAGGGAAAATCAATGATTAAAAGCTTGGTTTGGAGCATCCATGGAGGTGAGAAGAGAGAGAATGGGACGGCTTGAAGGAGGAAGAAGATGAGAAATTTTCTTTTGTTTTTAATGTATTTTTGTCTCTCATATATATAGATAAATATCCTAATTAAAATATAATAATAATTTTAATTATTATTATTTTTACAATCTTAATAATTCCTCCTATGTCCCTTCTCAATTTTCATACACCAATTACTTAATTAATTCCTATTTCAATATATTAGCCTCACTCATTTTAATGGACATTTAAGTCAAAAGTTAACTGTTGAAGTGGATTGACCAAAATGCCCTTCATCGGGTTATAGTCTATCTTTTTCAGTAATACCGGATGAGTCCTTAGTAGTTGTTCACCTTAGGTTTTGATTTACTTATTTGTGCCTATTCCCTTTTCATTTCTTTGCTTTATTAATTCCCCATAATTCCTCAATAAATCCTTAATTAAGGATTCTATAGGATCCCACATGAATTTGGGGTGACAACTGAACTCACAGTTGCTTCCCGTATAGGTCACCCATCGCTGAAAACTTAGGCTCATTTAACCAATTTATACTCAATTTCTTTTATTTTCCTTCAACCTTATTTGATCTTTATTAAATTAAAACATGACTCTTTACTCTAATTTAAGTGTGGTTCTAGACATTCTAGCTGTCTAAACAGACATTAGTTTCCAGAACAGTAGAATGTACGGAACTACCTAATGTGAGGGTGTTACACTTTCTTCATCAATAGTTTTCCTTCCCATTAATCCTATCTTTATATAAATATCTTTTATTTTTCTTCAAAAAGTGGTGATATAATTCAATTTTTTTATATTAGCAATATTTATTTTAAACAGTCTAATTTAATTCAAATCATAAACTAAAGAAAGAAAAATTAAAAGTGTATTTTAATTATTGAATTATCTCAACCCAAAATTGAATTAGCCACTTCTAAATATATGCATGAAAATTTTATGAGGTGTTAATTGAATTATCACTTCTCTCAAATAGTAAAATTTAGTTTTTATTTGATTTTAATTTTATCGACTAAATAAATATAGCTAATAAATACCAACTAAAATAATATTTAGCTGATAACATTTCTAGCGAATTATAGAATTTTATTTGTATTACTTTTAATTTTACTGACTAATAACAAACTTAGTTGACAAATACCAACTAAATAATTATTCAGTCGGTATTATTTTTTTCGAATCATAAAATTTTATTTTTATTATCTTTAACATTATTGACTAATAATAATATTAGTTGGTAACTACCAACTAATTATCTATTTAGTCGGTAATATTTCTCTCGAATTATATAATTTTCTTTTTACTAGCTTTATTTTTACTGACTAAACATAACATTCGTTGGTATTTACCAATTAAATGACAATGTAATCTGTATTATTTCTCTCAAATTATAAAATTTTATTTTTATGAGCTTTAATTTTACCGACTAAAAATAAATTAGTTAGTAATACCAACTAAAACTCTATTTAGTCAGTAATATTTCCTTCAAATTAAAAATTTTTATTTTTATTACCTTTAATTTTACCGATTAACAATAAAATTAGTTGGTAAATACTAACTAAATCACCATTTAGTCGATAATATTTCTCTCAATTTATAGAACTTTTAACTTTATGAGCTTTAACAGTACACGTAACACCCTAGGCAAATCCCACATCGACAAAACATGGGAGAGATGCTGGGTTCA
The DNA here is from genome assembly GCF_030052815.1 of Hevea brasiliensis. Lineage (NCBI taxonomy): Eukaryota > Viridiplantae > Streptophyta > Magnoliopsida > Malpighiales > Euphorbiaceae > Hevea > Hevea brasiliensis. Next base: position 12,655,941 of record NC_079495.1, read on the forward strand.
TAAGTTGACAGTTCGTAACCCCTATTGACGCGTTTTAAAACCGTGAGGGCTACGGCCCAGAGCGGACAATATCACTAGTGGGCCGGGCCATTACATTTGTGGTATCAGAGCCGCTCCGCGTGCAACCTTGAACGATGGTGGGGCAAACCTCAGCGAGGACGCTGAGTCCCATAAGGGGGGTGGATTGTAACACCCTAGGCAAATCCCACATCGACAAAACACGGGAGAGATGCTGGGTTCATAAGTTGACAGTTCGTAACCCCTATTGACGCGTTTTAAAACCGTGAGGGCTACGGCCCAGAGCGGACAATATCACTAGTGGGCCGGGCCATTACAGTACAGACTAAAAAAACGTAGTTGGTAAATACTAACTAAAATATAAGTTAATCGATAATATTTCTTTCGAATTATTAGATTTTATTTTTTTAAGATTTAGCTTTACCAACTAACAATCAAATTAGTTCGTAAATACCAACTAAATTGTCATATAGTCGGTAATATTTTCCTCGAATTATTAAATTTCACTTTTATTACCTTTAATTTTACAGTCTAATAAGTAAATTAGTTAGTAACTACCAACTAAATCGCGTTTTAATCGTAATATTTCTCTCGAATTATGAAATTTTATTTTTATTACTTTTAATATTACCAACTAACATAAAATTAGTTGGTACATGCTAACTAATGTACAATGTAATCGGTACTGTTTCTCTTGATTAATAAAATTTTATTTTTATTATCTTTAACGTTACTAACTAATAACAGTAATAGTTAGTAAATACCAACTAATTATCCATTTAGTCGGTAATATTTCTCTCGAATTATATAATTTTATTTTTATTAGCTTTATTTTTACCGACTAAACATAATTAATTGAATTACCACTTCTCTCAAATAGTAAAATTTAGTTTTTATTTGATTTTAATTTTATCGACTAAATAAATATAACTAATAAATACCAATTAAAATAATATTTAGCCGATAATATTTCTCGCGAATTATAGAATTTTATTTGTATTACCTTTAATTTTACCAACTAATAACAAACTTAGTTGGTAAATACCAGCTAAATAATTATTCAGTCGGTATTATTTTTCTTGAATCATAAAATTTTATTTTTATTATCTTTAACATTATTGACTAATTATAATATTAGTTGGTAACTACTAACTAATTATCTATTTAATCGGTAATATTTCTCTCGAATTATATAATTTTCTTTTTACTAGCTTTATTTTTACTGACTAAACATAACATTCATTGGTATTTACCAATTAAATGACAATGTAGTATGTATTATTTCTCTCGAATTATAAAATTTTATTTTTATGAGCTTTGATTTTACCGACTGAAAATAAATTAGTTAGTAATACCAACTAAAACTCTATTTAGTCAGTAATATTTCTCTCAAATTAAAAATTTTTATTTTTATTACCTTTAATTTTACCGACTAACAATAAAATTAGTTGGTAAATACTAACTAAATTACCATTTAGTCAATAATATTTTTCTTAATTTACAAAACTTTTAACTTTATGAGCTTTAACAGCACAAACTAAAAAAATATAGTTGCTAAATACCAACTAAAATATAAGTTAGTCGGTAATATTTCTTTCGAATTATTAGATTTTAGTTTTTTAAGAATTAGCTTTACCAACTAACAATCAAATTTGTTCGTAAATACCAACTAAACTGTCATATAGTCGGTAATATTTTCCTCGAATTATTAAATTTCACTTTTATTGCCTTTAATTTTACCGACTAACAAGTAAATTACTTAGTAACTACCAACTAAATCGCGTTTTAATCATAATATTTCTCTCGAATTATGAAATTTTATTTTTATTACTTTTAATATTACCGACTAACATAAAATTAGTTGGTACATGCCAGCTAATGTACAATGTAGTCAATAATATTTCTCTTGATTAATAAAATTTTATTTTTATTATCTTTAACGTTACTGACTAATAACAGTATTTGTTGGTAAATACCAACTAATTATCCATTTAGTCGGTAATATTTCTCTCGAATTATATAATTTTATTTTTATTAGCTTTATTTTTATCGACTAAACATAACATTTGTTGATATTTATCAATTAAATTACAATGTAGTCGGTATTATTTCTCTCCAATTGTAAAATTTTATTTTCATGAGTTTTTAGATTTACTGACTAAATAATATACAGTCGGTAAATACCAACTAAATACTTTTTAAGTCGGTACTATTTTTTGAGTTGTAAAACTATGTTGTTATGAGTTTTGAATTTCACCAACTAAAAAGCAAATAATCTGTAAATGCCAACTAAAAATTAGATAGTCAGTAATTACCGACTATATATTTAGTTGGTAATATTTACTATTTCGTCACTTTCTTTGTCGTGCATTTTTGGCACCAATTTTACCTACTAAAAATTGTAATCGATAATATTTAGTCAATAAACAGTCGGTAATTTAATCAGTAAAAAATATTTTGCATTTTTATTTTATTGGCATAGCTATTTAATCGGTAATAAGTCGGTAATTTGTAACCATATTTTTATAGTCGGTAAATTTAGTCGCTGTTTTTTAAATTTCTTGTAGTGTTTTTTTTTTTAAACTTATTTTGTAATTAATCAAACTCTTTAGTACTTTTATCAAATAAAATGTTAATAAACTTGTTTTACCTTTAAATATTTATACTTTTATACTCTTTTTATTTTGCAGAAAATATATTTCTATAAAATATCTTTTGTATTTTTTAACATTAGAGGCACTCAGAAAAATGGGTTAAAGGAAAATATTTTTCTAATAAAAAAATTAAGTTATTTTTTAGGAAAATAACTTTCTCTTTTTAAAAGTCAATTTTTGGACTTTAAAAATCTTATTAAAGTATGAAAACAGTTGTACATGTGTGATATAAATATATACTATTAGTTTAACATTACAATCAAATAACGGATTTATAAAAAAATATTTTGATGAAATACATTTTCTTAGAAAACATTTTCCATGAAAAATATTTTTCATATATAAATTATTTTTCAAAACAAATGAAGCCCAAGGTAGTGTTTGGTATAAATAAATTTCATGAAATTTTATAGAATTTATTTGCAAATCTAAAATTTTAGTGTCTGGTTTAAATGTGTAACACTATGAATTTTAAAATAATTATTTTGTGTAGTCAATTGAGTATTGTCTAGTTTGGCGGGCTCAGGAGGGGTCGTATGATGTTGTTGCTGCTATTGTGGGCCTAAGGCCCTGTGCGTTGTTTTATTGAATTTTCATGTAGGGGGTTAGGTCTAGTTACAAGGGAAACTCTGTTAAAATTTCAGCAATACCTTAGGATTTATTCTTACTTTTATAGATTAAATTAATTGATTAATTTTGTCAGTTAATTGATAGAGGTCAATGTATATGTATAGGTGAGAGGTGCTGGCCAATCTTCTTTTATCCAGTCAGACTAGCTATAGTCAGGTCATCCTCTCTGTGAGTAGATATAGATTTTATTTACGCTTTTGATATTATTATGTATTCAAGGCATGTTCATGCATCACTTATAGATATATGTACATAGTTATTTACTAGGCACGCCTTGTATTGCATTTGTGTTTGATTATGTTGTTGTGATTGTTGCTTTATGGCGATCTGGAGCTGTGTGTGTGAGTTAGTGTGTATGAGTTATGTATATGGATATGGATAGGACGGGTAGATGCAGTTGGAGCTTGACTCGCTAGGACCTGATTTATGGATAAGTTGGGGTAGGCACAGCTTTGAATTGATCTCGCTAGCCTCCACATTTGGTTATTAAGAGAAAGTCTGGCTTTGAGTTGATCTCGCTGGCAGAGGTTGGAACTAAAAGAGCTGTGCAGGGGATCAGCTCCCATATATATATGTGTGAGTATGGATGTGACACACAGGTGGGTGAGTGCTTCAGATTGCCTTTGAGGTGATTATTATTTGATTTGTTTGAAATATGTGAAGATGATGCATTTCACTCTTAGGATGCACTAGACATAGATAGTTATAGAAATTGTAAGTAAAATCAATATCTTACTTTATGAGTCAAACACTTACTCCTGTTCACCCATTTTTTTCAGGTTACAGGAGAGCTTATTTCTTGTGTCTAACCTACTTCCTACCTCACAGGTCTACTAGCAGTTATTTTCATATTTTGTATTGTTAAATTTAAATTCTAGACCTCCACATGTGTAGAATTATTTTACTTAGCTTGGGATTGTAAGGTTAATTATTTTAGAATTGTAAACTTATTAATATATGTATGTGGAATGAATGGATGGATGATCATTTTGGATGAGGGAGTTGGACTCCCATTTGATCTTATATTGAGTTGTTGATGATTGTGAGGGAAAGTTGAGCTCCCCATATATATGTATATTGTGATCACATGTTGGGTGAGCTAAAACTTCCCGTTGGATGGTCTAGCTTATGGTCAAACTCTGTCTGGTTGATTTCTTAGAAATGGGCTCAAAATATGGGCCTTATGGATGGGTTAGAGATTAGTTGGGCTTATTATGGGCTTCGAGGGCCTTATGTTGACCCAAGTCCTAGTGTCGATCTGGCCCATAATTTGAGTCATGACAATAATGGTATCAGAGCTTGGTTACAAATTCTTGGGAAGTGCATGTCTAGAGATTTAAAAAGGGGTCTTGTTAGGAGGTCACATGCGGAGTATAGGTTCCTATTTCATCTTTTTCTGTAATTCCTTGTTTCTAGCTTTTGTGTTATACCTCGAGTAATATAAGAGTGCTGCAGTTAGTGTCTTGATTTTCGTGGAGTATATAGAGATGTGAAATAGAGTTAATAGACGTGTTGAGATCCACCATGGGAATATGTACTCCAAAGAATGTTGTGTTTTTGTCAGTATGGTGCAAATAATGTACTTATCTAGTGCAAGGCACGGGGACATAAATGTGACTTTTGGTAGTATAGCTGCCCTAGATGGGAGTGAGGGTGTCACTGCTGGCAGTCGTTAGTGGATAGCCCAATCAGAGAAAGTTATAGTATCAGTTAATCCGAGAGAGATAAAAGATTGGGAAACTAGTTTTTTGGGACGTACCGTAATAACTATGCAATGTTCTCTATGTTTGTGCTAGAAGCTACAGATTACAGTACTGACATGGGATTATTGTGTAGAGCTGCGTGCTTTTTCGTGGTGTTCCAAGATGAGAGTGTTTGTAGGTAACCTCTGGTTTGGTATAGATATGCCAGAACAAAGTTCTATATCTGTAGAGGAGTTGAAAACTCCTAGCTAGGGGTTTAAAACCCTTGAGTTAGAATATCAAATGTTATAGTTGGTCAGTAATTAAGGTCAGTGACTCGGTTACCCTAGCATGAGCTAGAGTTATATCAGGACTCATCATAAGATTAGAGGTTTCAGTATAGTTAAAGTAAAGGTAACACCTATATAATGAGACCATCTGGACTCGGATATAGGGTCTTGGATAATTTTGACCTTACAAGGGAAGTTTTGCCTAAAGTTTAGTAAGAATAGTATACTCCTTGTGTGTCAGCAAGGTGCAAAGTACAACTTTGCTGCCTAAAGGAGATCGAAGGCTAGGAATAATGTTCATAGCCTATGAGATGATGTTATAGGGAATTTTAGAGTATGATAAGAGAGTAGATATCCTTATACAGTTGTGGCAATATAGTAGATGTAGTAACTCTCTTAACGTTAGATGTATTGCAAAGTATGCTAATGTCCTTCAAGTGAGATAGTGGATTACTATTGGTGTTGATGACTAAATGATTGGCATCCCAGTTAGGACAATAAGCTGTGGTAGAGAGTTGTTGACTCAAGTACCGTAGAGAGGGTACAAGTTCCATTGTAGTAATTATAAGTGATCGGATAATGATGGATTAAAGGTCTTTGAATTGAATAACGAGTTTAGGTACCCAATATTTTATGTTTGGCTAATTGAGTGGGTATGGGAAAATAGAATCTCTGTACATATCCTCCATGAGGTAGTAGGGGGTAATATGTGGTCTAAAGAACATAAACAGATATCATATAGTGAATGCATGGCTACTATTCCTTAAGTTCCTCCTTAGATTTTTGTTGCTTGAGACAAAAGTATACTCTAAATAAAGGAAAGATAAGGACAGAAGTTAGCATAGATAAATCATAGAATATGTGTAAATATAGAAGAAGTGCAAAAGGGAAAGATAGAATAGGTGGATCAAATGCAGCAGGAGAGATAACATGAATACCAGTAGAAGTACTAGCTAGAGTAGTTAGAGGACTAATTCTAAGTAACATCTAGGTGTTGATGACTTGATAGAGATAGTGAAGGGATATAAGTTTCTGACATGACAATCAGGTTAATAAAAAGAGTAGAACTAAAGAATAATTGAGTAAGACAAAAGGAGTTGGCTAAAGAACAAATTGTAAGCCTCATAATAGGATAAGATTAGGAAAAGTAGAGTCAAGATATAGAGGAGGCAAAGTGCAGTTCTAGGAAAGGTAACAAGATAAACAAAATAGTAAGGATAAAGAGCTTAGAAAAGGATGACATTAAAGAGGACGTTTGTCATGGTATAGGACCTAGAAGTGCAGAGTTCAGAGCAGGTCATAGTTGATACAGTGTTAGGAGCTAGAACATGAAACTCAAAGTTGAAGGATCTGGAATAAATTTTGTCTATTTTCTGTCCCCACGGTAGAATAAGAGGCAATGGGACAAGGACCTTTTGAGTGTTAATGGTATGACGGAAGCTAGGTGAGGTAGGTAACCAAAGTAGATAGTAACTTGAGGGTGTGCAACGATAACCCGAATAGCTTTAGCAGACGAAGAAGTGAAGTCAGTAGGTAGTAAGTTGAATAAAACTCAGCCTAATAGATTTGAATATGCCTGATGAGAGAAAGAAATAAGAGATAATGGCACAGAGGTTTAACATTAGAATTCAGGATGGTGAGACCTAGAGTCTGTAATTGGAGTTAGACAAATATTTTTAGTGTGACCAATAGGATAATTATGTAAGAAAACATAAATAATAGTATGATAATATATAGTAGAATACTAGTAAAAGTCAAGATAGGACAAGATAGGTATAGATGTAATTATAAGATATTGAGAAGCACATGAATTTGAGGAGTGATTGTTGGTAGGATTGGAGTAGATCTGAAAGAATCTATCAGTGCTTTATCTTCTAGAATATAACCAAGTAGAAGGAGCATTGGACAAATAATTATAAGTATGGAGGATAAATGCAGAGTAAAAAAGGAAATTGTAAATTCTAAGATGATACGTCAAGTACGATAATAGTACAACAAAGGGTAGATACAACTGATATCTTATAATAAAGCACAATAATTACAAAGAAATGATGGAATTAAAAAGGAAGACTAAGAGGTATGAGCTAAACATTATTTATTATTATAAATTATAAGAGAAGATCTCTCATTCTTTTTAAATTAGTTCATGTTTTAAGAAAGGAGGCTGTGTCAAGGTGACCAATCAATTGAGAATTTGATGGGCATTAGTACGTACACAGCCTCCTGAGGCAAATGATAATAAGTGCATATATAATGTCAAGAATGAAAGAGGATCAAGAGATCTGGCTACATCAAGGAGAATGAATACGTGACATATCTTATCTAGGATTGTGGTATAACACACATTTTTCACTGCCATGTTAGTATAGGTGGGACCTATAAGTTTAAGGATACCTATCTAACCCTGAAGGGTAATTCCCTATAAAGAATAATACAGAATGAAAATGTAATGATGGACCTGTTAGGAAGGAGATACAGGAAGAATCATCCATGGTGGATTGCTTAAGTTCCATAATATGAGTTGTAGGCTAGTGCTATAGTATGACACTATATGTTGTATGTGCCAGTGGAAACAAATCACAGAGTTAGAATTTTGAAAGTAATGGAATTAGCAAATCAAGCTAGAATTAAGAATCAATAAAAGTTTAAAGTTAACATTGATAGGATGAATATCTTCAAAGGAAAAGATATAAGGTGAGGAAAGACAAAAGGAATGGTATGAGAGGAACACTAAGGGACGTTTAGAATGAGTTATAGTAAATTGGCAGGTTGATGGAGCGGTGGAGCCTTGTTTTAAGTGCTATTGTGTTAGGAAGTAAGTCAGATAGTAAGAAGTTTCAAGCAGAAGTTAAGAAACTCCTTTTTCAGGAAAGGAGTAGGATATGATAAGTGGTATTGACTTGGTGGCTTGAGAATACTTAAACTTTTGTCAAGTCGGAGAGACACCCAATTCACTTTACGATGTCGATAGATGCTATAAAGAATGTTTGACAATTGGATGGTATTTAGTGTGCTCTGACAAGAGGCGGATATAAGTAAAGTGTTATCAATCATCTATGCAGACTTTGAGGGAGTATCAACTGTATGCTAAGTTTTCAAAGTGTGACTTTTGGCTAGAGAATATTTCATTCTTAGGACATGTGGCCTTTAGTGAAGGTATTCAGGTGGATCCCAAGAAAATTAAAGAAGTAATTGATTAGCTTAGGTCTACCACAGTTACTAAGGTATGAAGTTTTCTAAGCATAGTAGGCTACTACATGCGTTTTATGCAGAATTTTTTAGAATAGCAGCTCCTTTGACTTGGTTGACTCGAAAGAATGTCCCATTTATCTGGTCAGATGAGTGTGAGGAGAACTTTCAAAAGCTTAAGGAATGTTTAACTACAGCTCCAGTGTTGACCTTGCCAGTGAGTGAAAAAGGGTATACAGTGTATTATGATACTTCCAGAGTTGGGTTGCGGTGTGTTTTAATGTAGCATGGTAAAGTAGTGTTTATTTTAAGGCAGTTAAAGAGGCACGAGCAAAACTACCCTACTCATGATCTGGAGATGGCAGTTGTAATTTTTGCATTAAAGATCTAAAGACATTATATGTATGGTGAGATGTGTGAGATATACACTGACCATAAAAGCTTAAATTACATTTTCCAATAGAGAGACTTAAATTTAAGGTAAAGGAGATGGATGGAGCTTCTGAAAGATTATGACTGTACCATTCAGTATCACCTTACTAAAGTGAATGTAATGGCAGATGCCTTGAGCAGGAAATCTTCTGGTAGCTTAACACATATATCAACGGAAAAGAGACCGTTGATTTGAGAGTTGCATGAGTTGATGGATCAGGGTTTGATCTTGGCCATAATAGATTTGGGTGCACTTTTGGCACATTTTAGAGTAAGGCCGGATCTACGGGATAGGATTAGGGTTTCTCAGCACAAAGACCCATAATTGATGCAAATTATAGAAAGAGTGCAGCAAGGGAAAAATTGTGAATTTGGATTTCATGTAGATGATACCCTTATACAAGGCTCCAGCATATGTGTGCCAAATGTGGACAACCTCAGGAATGAGATCATACAAGAGGCACACTACATACCCTACAGTGTTCACTCAGGATCCACCAAGATGTATCATGATATGAAAGAAAGGTACTGGTGGAATGGCATGAAGAGAGACATAGTAGATTTTGTGTCTAACTGCTTAACTTGTCAGAAGGTGAAGTTTGAACATCAGAGGCTGTCAGAAAAGTTGCAGGAGATTCCCATTCTAGAGTAAAAGTGGGAGATGATTACTATAGACTTCGTGATTGGATTGCCTCATACCACACGAGGACATGATTCTATATGGGTAATTGTGGATCGTCTAACTAGGTCAGCTCACTTTTTACCTGTGCAGACCACCTATTCTATTGCCCAATGCACCAGGCTCTATATTCGTGAAATGGTCAGATCACATGGAATTTCTGCATCCATAATATCTGACAGGGGGCCCTAGTTCACTTCTCGGTTCCGAAGGAAGCTACAAGAGGCACTTGGCACATAGTTAAACTTTAGTATAACCTTTTACCCTCAGACAGATAGGCAGTCTAAAAGAACCATTTAGACATTGGAAGACATACTTTGCATGTGTGTGCTAGATTTTGAAGGTTAGTGGCATGATCAGCTACCATTAGTGGAGTTTGCGTACAATAATAGTTATCATTCCAATATTAGAATGGCACCTTATGAGGCACTATATGGCAGGAAATGTAGGTCTCCTCTATGTTGGACAGAAGTTGGCTAGGCGAGAGTACATGACTTAGATCTAGTGCAGTACACTTTAGAGATGGTTCTTTTGATAAGAGAACGTTTAAAGATAGCTTTTAGAAGGCAGAAGAGTTATGCAAATCCAAAGAGGAAAGATGTAGAATTTGTAGTGGGTGATTATGTGTTCTTAAAGGTCTCTCCTATGAAAGGGGTTATGTGATTTGAAAAGAAAGGCAAATTGACACCCTGTTACGTAGGACCTTTTAAGATCACGGACAGAGTAAGAGCAGTTGCTTATCTGTTAGAGTTGCCATCAAGCTTCCAGTATCCTATATTTCCATGCTTAGGAAGTATGTTTCTAACCCTTCTCATATGCTACAACTAGACACAGTAGAGTTAGATGAGAATTTGACTTTCAAGGAGCAGCTAGTAGCTATAGTGGACTATCAGCTAAGGTGGTTTTGATCAAAATAGATTCCCATAGTTAAAGTTCTATAGAAGAGTCAATCTGTAGAGAAATGCACATGGGAGTCAGAGTAGGGTATGCGCAGCAAGTACCCGTATTTGTTTAATATGTAGTTCTTTATTATTATTCTGCCTTGTGCAAAATTCGAGGACAAATTTTCTATAAGGGAGGAAGAATGTAACACTTTGAATTTTTAAATAATTATTTTGTGTAGTCAGTTTAGTATTATCTAGTTTGGCGGGCTCAGGAGGGGCCGTATGATGTTATTGCTATTGTGGGCTTAAGGCCCTGTGTGTTGCATTTTATTGAATTTTCATGCAGGGGGTTAGGTCTAGTTACAAGGAAGACTCTGTTAAAATTTCGGCAATACCTTAGGATTTATTCTTACTTTTATAGATTAAATTAATTGGTTAATTTTGTTAGTTAATTGATAGAGGTCAATGTATATGTATAGGTGAATGGTGCGGGCCAATTTTCTTCTATCCGGTCGGACTAGCTGCAGTTGAGTCATCCTCTCTGTGAGTAGATATTGATTTTATTTATATTTTCGATATTATTATGTATTCAAGGCATGCTCATGCATCACTTATAGATATATGTACATAGTTATTTGCTAGGCACGCCTTGTATTACATTTGTATTCGATGATGTTGTTGTGACTGTTGCTTTATGGCGATCTGGAGCTGTGTGTGTGAGTCGGTGTTTATGAGTTGTGTATATGGATATAGATAGGATAGGTAGCTGCAGCTGGAGCTTAACTCGCTTGGACCCGATCCTTATTATGGATAAGTCGGGGTAGGCACGGCTTTGAGTTGATCTCGCTAGCCCTCACATTTGGTTAATAAGAGAAAGTCCGGCTTTGAGTTGATCTCACTGGCAAAGGTTGGAACTAAGAGAGCTGTGTAGAAGATCAGCTCTCATATATATATGTGTGAATATGGATGTAACACACGGGTGGGTGAGTGCTCCAGATTGCCTTTGAGGTAATTATGATTTGATTTGTTTGAAATATGTGAAGATGATGCATTTCACTCTTAGGATGCACTAGACAGAGATAATTATAGAAATAATAAGTAAAATCAATATCTTACTCTATGAATCGAACGCTCACTCCTGTTCACCTGTTTTTTCCAGGTTATAGAAGAGCTTATTTTTTGTGTCTAACCTGCTTCCTATCTCGCACATCTACTAACGGTTATTTTCATATTTTGTATTGTTAAATTTAAATTCTGGACCTCTGCATGTGTAAAATTATTTTACTTAGCTTGGAATTGTAAGATTAATTATTTTGGAATTCTAAACTTATTAATATATGTATGTGGAATGAGTGGATGGATAATCATGTTGGATGAGGGAGTTGGACTCCCATTTCATCTTATATTGAGTTGTTGATGATTGTGAGGAAGAGCTGAGCTCCCCATATATATGTATATTGTGATCACAGGTCGGGTGACCTAAAAACTCACTGTTGGATGGTCCATTTTATGGTCGAACTCTGTCCGATTGATTTCTTAGAAACAGGCTCAAAATATGGGCTTCATGGATAGGTTAAAGATTAGTTGGGCTTACTACGGGCTTCGGGGGCTTTATACTAACCCAAATCCTAATGCCGGTCTGGCTCATAATTTCGGTCATGACAAAATGAAAATTCATTTGAAAGTCTTAATAATCAATTTCATGGAATTTATTATAACTAAACCAAATTTCATCAAAATTGATAGAATTTGCAAATAAATTATAAACTTAAAATCATATGTATTTCAAGTGATAAAATTATTCTCTTATTATACATCATTTTATTTTACTTTATTTATTTCAAATACAAAATTTATTTCATTTGAAATGAGTTTCATATTTAATATAAAATATATCAAAGAAATTCATTTACAAATGAAATGAATTTTATCATGGAATTGAACCAAACAAGGATAGGTTGTTATTATTTAAAAGGAAATAAAAAATTGCTTTCAACACATAAAAAAAACTGAATATCATGGGATCCACTTATACCTATTTATATGAATTTCATTAGCTTGCTATTTTATGTAGGTCATCCTCTATGAAATCACAGCAGTATTATATAATTTCTCCTGATTGCTTAGCGATGGTTCCGAAAGATCTCTTTTTTGTAATTGGATGCAATTCTGGCCATGTAAGCAATTCAGCGATTAAATAAAAATATACGCTTTAATTAAGCGGTTGCATTTTATTTTTTATTTTATAGTATATATATTAAAAATAATTTAAATGGATATGTGTAAGTATATTAATTCATATTTTCTAATATCAAATTCATATTTTCTAATATCACATTCTAATTTCTAAGTTCCTTGTGTAATTATTTGCTAATCATATTAAATAAATGAATGCTTAATTTTAATTATAAAGGTTAATTTTTCGATAATCATAAATATAAATAAAATTTAGATAGGCATTGAATCGGGAAAATGCAAAAATTTATCATTGGATTATAGGTTAAGTTTCAATTGAATATCTAAATATTTTTCATTCAATTAGACCTTTTAATTTTCAAAGTCGGCAATTAAGCTAATAAGTAAACATGTTCAAAAGGTAAAGTGAATAATTAAGCTAATAATTAAACTAATCTTGATAATTAAAATAATTAATTAAAATAAAAAATAAAATAATTATAATAATAATAAAAATATAAAACTCTTATTTTTATATTTGAATATAAACAATTAAAATTAAACATTATAATTATAATTAATTACACTTAACTAGAATAAAACACAGTAAAAATATAATTTTTTATTTTCATATAATTAATTTAAATAAAAATTTTGAATATAATTAACTTTAATTATCTAAAGTACAAGGATGAAATGTATTATTTTTATTCTTACTTATAATTAAATAAAATTAAAAAATTATAATTGCAATTATAATTCATTCAAATTAAAAAATATATAAAAATATTATTTTTATATTCTCTTATAATAATTAAAATTTAAAAGTAAAAATATAAAAGTATAAAAAAAATAATTTTAAATCCTAGAATACATTTGCACATGCCATTAACAAGCATTAAGGAACAGTAATGTAGAATTAAATAGTAATTCTTTCACTTTAGTTAATTTGTAATGCAAGATTATCAGTATATTGATGGAGTTAATATTGCACATAGTGGTAAGACTCGTGTCGCAGTTTTTAGATATGGAGAACAGTCTGCAAATCACAAAAGGGAGATGGTAGAGAAATGAAAGATTGAAGATGTAGATTTCAATGTTTGGGGCTTGACTTCGGAGCATTTTCTTCCTCCTTTTGGCAATTAAAAATGGCAAGAAATAGCATATGCTATAGAATTCATTTGTGGGTTTTTGCAATTATTTTTGTGTAAATAATTAGCAAAAAGGGAGGACAAAAACAAACATAAATTTCTTTAATTTTTTTTGTCATCCATTGACTAAGTCGATCTCGTCTGATTTAATTTTTTTTAATTTATTTTTTGTTCTTTAATTTTCTCCTCTGTTAATTAAGAACCACAACAACTTAATTTTACTTCAATTTTCAAACATTAGATTATAAAAGATGATTCACAATATTAATAAACTGCAATAATAGCAATTTTTAATAAAAAATTATGAATAATCTTCCAAAAAATTCATCATACAGCACTCATGAAATAGGCTACCAAAATGGAATGCTAATAATGAATGCCCTTCCAAATCCAAAAAAAGATTCGTGCACTTTGTTCTACTGTTTGTTCAATACTTTCAAGCTTCCTTGCAACCCTTATTTTTTTTTTCTTGCAAAAGACATATTCGTTGTGAGAATAAATAAATGAAATAAACAACAAAATTATTGGAAAAAAGAATATGAGAGTTTTATAAGAATATTAAAACAGCGATTAAAAGACTGGCCAAGGTTAGACCAACGTAAATCCATGTTCTCCTACTGTAAATTTAGGCCCAAAAGAAACTAGAAAAAGAGGAAGGGTTGCCATTAAAAGTCAATATCCAAGCTTTTAACCCACTGCGTCATCTCTTGTCACCCATTTACTGCATTCTAAAAGTGTATTAATTCATCAGACCATTGAATGATGTTCCAAAGGAGCTCAATCCATAGATCATCGCACCAGCAGCATAATAAGGTGCCATATATCCTTCCAACCCCACTTGCGCACCAACCCAGTATGGATTATATGCATAAGAACCAATAGGCATCATATATGGAATTATGGCTGTATTATATAATTTCTCCTTATTGCTTAGCAATAGTTCCGATGGATCTCTTTTTGTAATCAGATGCGGTTTTGGCCGTGCAAGCAATTCAACTATTAAATAAAAATATTTGGTTTAATTAAGTGGTTGCATTTTATTTTTTATTTTATGGTATATATATATTAAAAATAATTTAAATGGATATGTTTAACTATATTAATTCATATTTTCTAATATCACATTCTAATTTCTAAGTTCCTTGTGTAATTATTTACTAATCATATTAAATAAATGAATGTATAAATATAAATAAAATTTAGATGGGCATTGAATGAAATGCAAAAATTTATCATTGGATTATACGTTAAGTTTTAATCGAATAATAGTTGCTTTTAAGGATGCAAAAATCTTACCATCAGTAGGATGAGAGCCTACTAAGTAATTCCTTAACACTAATTCCCAAATTAATCTCTATCATCATATCTTTGTAATATCGTATTTAGGCCTCATTTGACTCACAAAAAATTGACTTAGAAATGAAAATGAATTAGAATGATTCTTTTTGTGGGTGTTTAAAAATTCATTTTTTTATTTATATTCTCACAAACTAGGAAATCCAATTCTCACAAGAATCATTATTTCTCTTTGGGAATCAAAACACAAGAATAAGAATGATTATCTTATCCATGTATTCATTGAGATGTTTCAATTTTTATATTTTCATATTATTAATTAAAATAAAAATATGAAAATAATATTTTATGTTTAAAATAATTAATTAAAAATAAAAATAAAAATTATAATTACAATTACAATAGTTAAATAATTATAGTCATTAAAATATTTTTATATTTCAAATAATTAATTAAAAATTATAATTATAATTATAAAAATCATAATAATTAAAATAATCTTAATAATTAATTAAAATAAAAAATAAAATAATAATAATAATAATAATTAAAATATAAAATTATTATTTTTATATTTTCGTATAAATAATTAAAATTGAACATTATAATTATAATTAATTACACCTAACTAGAATGAAACGCAGTAAAAATATAATTCTTATATTTTCATACTATTGATTTAAATAAAAATTTTGAATATAATTAACTTTAATTATCTAAAGTAAAAAGATGAAATGTATTATTTTTATTCTTACTTATGCATAAATAAAATTAAAAATTATAATTGCAATTATAATTAATTCAAATAAAAAAATAAAAAATATTCTTTTTATATTCTCTTATAATAATTAAAATTAAAAAGTAAAAATATAAAAGTATAAAAAATAATTTAAATTAATTTTCATTAAGTACAAAATAAGTTTGATTGTAATTTTGTAATTTACATATGCAAATCAAATATCTTAAAAAGAAATTTGACTTCAATTATACAATGAACTAAATATAAATGAAAATTTATCATTTTATTTTTGATTTCGCTCGATTCCGATTCCAACATTGATTTCATTTCCAATATACAAATCAAATGGGTCCTGAAATCCTGAGTACATTTGCACATGCCATTAAAAAGCATTTAGGAACAGTAATGTAGAATTAAAAAGTAATTCTTTCACTTTAGTTAATTTGTAATGCAAGATTATCAGTATATTGATGGAGTTAAATATTGCACATAGTGGTAAGACTCGTGTCGCAGTTTTTAGATATGGAGAACAGTCTGCAAATCACAAAAGGGAGATGGTAGAGAAATGAAAGATTGAAGATGTAGATTTCAATGTTTGGGGCTTGACTTCGGAGCATTTTCTTCCTCCTTTTGGCAATTAAAAATGGCAAGAAATAGCATATGCTATAGAATTCATTTGTGGGTTTTTGCAATTATTTTTATGTAAATAATTAGCAAAAAGGGAGGACAAAAACAAACAGAATTTTCTTTAATTTTTTTTGTCATCCATTGACTAATTCAATCTCGTCTGATTTAATTTTTTTTAATTTATTTTTTATTCTTTAATTTTCTCCTCCTGTTAATTAAGAACCACAACAACTTAATTTTTCTTCAATTTTCAAACATTAAATTATAAAAGATGATCCATAATATTAATAAACCGCAATAATAGCAATTTTTAATAAAAAATTATGAATAATCTTCCAAAAAATTCACCATATAGCACTCATGAAATAGGCTACCAAAATGGAATGCTAACAATGAATGCCCTTCCAAATCCAAAAAAAGATTCGTGCACTTTGTTCAATACTTTCAAGCTTCCTTGCAACCCTTATTTTTTTTGCAAAAGACACATTCGTTGTGAGAATAAATAAATGAAATAAACAACAAAATTATTGGAAAAAAGAATATGAGAGTTTTATAAGAATATTAAAACAGCGATTACAAAACTGGCCAAGGTTAGACCAACGTAAATCCATGTTCTCCTACTGTACATTTAGGCCCAAAAGAAACTAGAAAAAGAGGAACGATTGCCATTAAAAGTCAACATCCAAGCTTTTAACCCACAGCGTCATCTCCTGTCACCCATTCACTGCATACTAAAAGTGTATTGATTCATCAGACCATTGAATGATGTTCCAAAGGAGCTCAATCCATAGATCATCGCACCAGCAGCATAATAAGGTGCCATACATCCTTCCAACCCCACCTGCGCACCAACCCAGTATGGATTGTATGCATAAGAACCAATAGGCATCATATAGCTCTCAGTCTCAACATCTTGACTTCTTTCTCTCTTTTTCTTTCCTCTCGCACCACAAACCACCTTTTGCTTGACTTCACCCTTGACCACTTCTCTCTCGTCCTTTTTCTTCTCTACCTCACTGGAAATCTCCTTTTGCTGCACTTTTTCCTCAACCCCCATGACACCTCCTTGTGATGCTGTATCTTTCATTCTCATTGGCCCAATAGTATCTTCAGATACATTAGTTGCTCCTGTAGTTCTAGCTTTCTTAGTTGTCTGGTGTGGAGCATCAATAAGTTTTCTTTTATTTGCCCCATCTTCTACATCACCAGGTGATGGCTTCTGCTCTTCCTGAAATGATTCTGCAGATGGTTTTGTTGTAGAGATCTGAGGTTCTGAACAGTGAGCCAATTCCATATCCTTATCTTGGAAAGAGTTTCTTTTGGCATTTTCACCACTGCTGCTGTAACAAGGACCAGATTTCACAATGCAATTAATTGTGTCCCTAAGCGTCATGTTTGGAATCAGATAATCAGTAAGGATATTTGTTGCCCCACAAACACATTTCAACTTAGAGGTGATTAGATGAACCCTGATACACTTATCACAAAAGCTCTTGAAACAACATTTGCTAGTCAAGACAGCATCCTTGATTACTTGTTTGCACAAGGGGCAGAGAAGTTCTGGTGGAAGATCACTAGCAGACCAGGATCTCTTTGAAGGCAAGCAGCCAAAAATTTCCTTCTCAAAAGCATGATAATTTGGCTGTAAAACAGCAGTTGCACCACTTGACAACACATAAGAGCCACCTCGGTTTGGCATCAGCATCGACTTGGGAATTCCAGTAGGAGGCCTCAATCTTTTGCAATCATAATTTGGATCTCCATTTGTTGGGCAGTCCTGAATAAAATGTCCTCGCACTTTACATCTGTGACATACATAACCCTCTGGTGGTATTTTCTTCACCAATCCACTAAAACCCCTACCATTTTTCACACCATTTGAACCTTCCAACCGCCATTCCAAGGCTGGAGCATTTACTAAAGCCTTAATCTTGCTGTCCTCATCAGATTCTGCATCTACAGTTGACTTGCTATGCTGAACTGGCTTCATTCTAGGAATCACAAACACATCATCCCCAAACCCATCGTCACATCGAAATCCATCAACCCCATTGGGTTTTGTTGTGGACAAACTAGTTACAGTACTTGAACAAACAGAACTAACACCAGTATTTGCAGGGTTGCTTCTGCATGAAGCAGTAATAGCAGTTTCAGAGCTAATCTTGGAGGAATTAGAACCAGTACAATAAGAGGAACTAAGTGGCCGTTGCTTTTCCCTAACAACAATAGTTGTATTGTCGATGGGCTTGCGACGTCGCGATCCAGGAACACGACGAATCAGAACCCTAGTATTGTTAGGGATCAGCATATCATCAGCGTAACAATCATTCGTCTGGGCATTAACGACCACAAGGTCCAAATCAGTACCCAAACACAAGCTATTGGATTTAGATTTATACTTTAATTCAACAATTTTCTGTTTCAGAGCATCAACAGAAATAACAGAGCTATCCACCGAGAAGGAATCATACTCCTTTGCACTGAAAAATTTAAAATGAATCGGCATTGAATTGAATACGAAGGGAAGAATGTTATAAAATTTGTTTTGAATGAAATTGATATTTGATTCGCATACAAGAGGATCGATATATACGCGTATTTACGCATAATGTTATCAAAGTCCCAGTGCAAGGCATATTTACGCGTTTCCTTATAATTAATTTAATAATTGATATTTAATTATTTATATTATTTTATCCTTATAATTTTAATTATCTATACTATTGAGTTCCTCGTATTATCTGTACTATTGAGTTCCTCATGCTAAGGTCAAGGGTCTGTTTGGATGAGTGTAAAGATTAAGAGAAACAATTATTTTATCTCTGTTTAGGAAGATGTGAATTAATGAAGGATGAGGGTAAACAAGGTTAAGCCTTATCTTCCCTTACCACTCAAATCTCAATTTTTTGATGTACAATGGATGTCAAAATAAAGTTGAAAGTAGTTAATAGTATCGATAAGGTTGGATCA
The DNA here is from genome assembly GCF_030052815.1 of Hevea brasiliensis. Classification (NCBI taxonomy): domain Eukaryota; kingdom Viridiplantae; phylum Streptophyta; class Magnoliopsida; order Malpighiales; family Euphorbiaceae; genus Hevea; species Hevea brasiliensis. Next base: position 12,675,357 of record NC_079495.1, read on the forward strand.
ATAAAAAAATGAAGTGTAAGAGGATATATATAAAAAAATGGATAAAATTGCAATAAATTTTTAAATTTTTGGAAATTTACATAAAATTTTATACATTTTAAAATTTTGACCAATTTTGTTAAAATTAAAAAAATTGAATAAAATTATCGTTAAGGATTAGCTTTCTTTTAGCCAATAAGTTAATTTTTTTTAAATGGAAATCGAACAGAGGTAACCCAAATAATAATCAAAATCACATCAATTAAATGAAAAATCAAAATTTAAAAAATAAATCAATTTGATTTTTCATTGAATTCGATTTCTATTACTTTATCGGGTATTTACAAGTATCTAATCAGACCAAATCTTAATAAAATAAATTTAGATGGTATATAATCAGATTTAAAATAATTCAGGTTTGAAAAAGGGTTTGATTTTTATATATATAGAATTTATTACCTATATCTATTTATATAAGTAATTAATTAAATATATATATATATTATAATAATATTTATAAAATTTTATATATTATAATTTAAATAGAGAATTTAAATATTTTATAAAATTATTAAATTTTTAAAATATAAATTATTAATTAAAATATTATTTTTCAAATAATAATAATTTAGTTTAAGATTACAGCTCAATTCCACACCTGTACTTATTGAAAAGTTTAATTTAGTTTATTTTTAATTTTTTGTCTAATTTAGCCTAAAAGTTGCAATTTAGACTCAATTTAGCTCAAAAATTAAGAAAATAAATAAATTGAGCTTCTTAATTTTTAGATTTAAATCAAGAAATCAATAAATTCAGTCTCAAAATTAAAAAAATTAAACTTTTAATTTTTTTAATAAAAAAAATTAAGAAATTTAACTTATAAATTTTAAAATTTGAGTTAAGTTGATATTAAATTGAAACTTTTTTGCTAAAGCAGATAAAAAAATTAGAAATTGACTAAATTGAACTTTTCTAATAAGTGCAGGGACTAAATTGAGCATTTTCCATTTTTAATATTTTTTTATTTTTTAATATTAAAATGTTATTTTTATTTTTTTATAATTAATTAAATTAAATAATAAAAATAATATTATTTAATATAAGTAATTAAAATGAAAGTATGAAAAAAATATTATTTTTATATTTTTATTAATTAATTAAATTGAAAAATGGTAAACAATAGTTTTATTTTCATATAATTAATTAAAATTAAAAATTATGATTGTAATTAATTTTAATTATTTAAAATAAAAAATATTATTTTATATTTTCATTTTCTTAATTAAAATTAGAAAATTATAATTAAATAAAATTAAAAATATAAAATATTATTTTTTTCATATTGTTAATTAATATTAAAAAGTTAAATATAAAAAATTAACTAATTATAATTATTTAATTAACATTAAAAAGATTAATTAAGTAATTAACATTAAAAATATTGAAGAAAGAAAAAGAAAATAACTCATACACTAAGTCATAAGTGATGAGTGAATTGTGCATTAAATCAATTTAAACTTAAATTAAAATAAAAAGATTAAATTAAATAAATTTTAAAAATTAATTAAATTAGACATTTTGAAAAAATATAAAAGGTAAATTTGACTTATTTCTATTTAGTTTTAGTCTGTGAATAGTAAATTAAAAAAAAAAAAGTCAATTATAAAAATATTAACAGGATGTGCGTTGGGATAGTACCATTTTCACTGCTGCCTTACCGCTAACGTCTCTGCTCAACTCAGATTCCCCTGCCATATCTGCTTTCATCTCTGCACAACTGAGATTCCTGTCTCTCGTCTTCTACTTCGACGCAGCCTCCAACATCCCCAGCGACAAGAGGACGCTATTTTAAATTGGGGAAGTTCATTTCCTTGGGCAAGTTCATTGACCTGGTGGTGAACACGGAGAAGACGATTTTCTCTGCTGCTGAAATTTTGCAATGGCTTTTCTGTTTAACAAATTTCAAGAGGTATGAACAGAAATCTCTCTCTCTTGTAGCGTAGTTTATCTATTCCGTTCTGTTTGGTTCAATTTCATAGTAACTAAATGCATAAGAACATAATCGATTGTTTAGGTTTATGTTTTTGGGCAAATGAGTGGATTTTGGTTCAATTGCACAGTAACTAGGATAGTCTCGAGCTTGTATGAACTCTAGTTCTCATCAATTAAATTGAAAAGAATTTTAAGTTGTTGATCAATCACTTGTCTAATGATTCCACAAATGATTTAATCCAATAGCTAAAAAATTTGGTGAGCTAATTTGATCTTGAACATTTTTTTAGCACTTCCCTCTTCTTGATGATTATTTGTGGGTTTTTGTTTATGATTCTAGGCAGTGAAAGTTCTTGCAAAAAGTCCTACATTTGCCAGAGATCCAAGGCTTTGAAGCAGACATAAATCGCCTTTTCCTATATACCTGGTAACTGTCTATTTGTTATTGAAATGATCACTGGTTATAATTTGCCATTTTTTTAATGTAGAATCTATGTAGACAATGGGAACTTCACTCATATTATCGTTTACTATTTGCTAGAACTTCATTCACATTATCATTTAGCATTTGTAATAACCAAGTAAACATTACCAACTCAGTAGTCCTGTCACATTTAAGATGTGCTGCTTAAGTGTTATTTTACTGTTTTCTCTTATTCTAGGGTCTCGCATCATTTATTTCTGCAGTAATTTATCTTCATTGCACATTTGGATCAGACTCTACATTGCACATTTAATGTTGATGTTTCTCTTTACAATCTGATCTCAGCCTCCTACATTGATTTTACCACTTGCAACCAAGTACTGTACTAACCTTGAAATCTCTTGTTTTAGTTTTAGGTAAATCATTCATGATTAGCTAAAGAAAAATTTCCTAAATAAGTATCTGATGATGCCAAGATAGGAACATATTCCTGTAGTGATAAAATCTAATTGTCTCTGATTTGAAATATCAAAGTTTTCCTGGAACACCATGTGGAGTATTAACAGTTTCTAATTAAGTTAAACTAAGCTAATATAATATATTTTTATCCCTAGGACCCACCATTTGTGTTTTTTATAGTAAAAAAGATCATGTGATTGTGGGCTTTGGTCTTGTTTGCTAGCTTAAATGGTAAAATCTGTTGGAACTTCACACAAGTCTCAACTCTTAATGGTTCAATGCTTTATCAATTTTAACCAATTGTTTTAAGTTAATCACTTCTGCTTTTGACTTTTCAAGTTGGTAACAATTTTCGCCAATATTCATGCAAATCTACTATTATTTTTGCTATTGCTGATTCAATTTAAATATTAGTTTTTAGTTGTTTTAATTTTCCGGTTACCTTAGTAACAAAATACCCTTCTTTGAAAGCAAAGGATCAAATGACATAGTTTTATTCTATAACTTTGAAAGCAAAGGATCAAATGCATAGTTTTATTGTATGGCATAGAGAACTAAATTAATGGAGAGCAAAAGACAGGACATAAAAATGCTGAAAATCAATCTATGATCTATCTCAGATATGTCATTGACAGTGACAAGGATACCTCAAGAGCTAGACAATTCTCTATTAAACAAAATAAAAATGGGACCTTGGTCGGAAAAATATTGAATCTCCTTGATCTTAACACATGAATTGCAGAAATCAATGATACAGAAAAAAAAAATGATTAGAAACACACAATTAATCAAGAATCGAGTGAACAGCCAATAATTGAAGGCAAATAGCCCAACTAAAGCGAACCCATTTGGTTGTTTAACCAGTATAACATCTAATGATGGGGATTTAAACTAATGAATGTTAAGAAATATTTCAAAACTCAGATGTGATTTTGGGTTTTTCTGTGATGAGAATGTATATTAGCAATTCCAGATTCAAGGAATTTGGTATCATCAACCAGTGAGTATGAGATATAGAGAGAGAAAGCATACCAACTTCAGACTCGAGAGCAGTGGATATGGGAACTGAGCAGTGAATGAAAGAAACAAGAAGGAGTGAACTCATGTTTAAGCTGCGCCTGGAATGGAGTTTGAAGTGGCAATCAATATCAATGATGGTGGTTTGGTGTTGATATTTGATAGTGCTGTTCTTGGTCTTGTTGATGGGGTCAAGACATTCCTGTTTTAAATGGAGAGGAGGCAGGCTTTCCACCTGGGAACAACTCTGGGGAAGGCTTTAGTCCACTCTCCTTGTGAAGCGCGTGCATTTTCTTATTTGCAACGGTAATAAATGTATTTAATTATAATTTAATAAAAAGCTTAACCCACAGGTTTGATTTAGTTTTTATATTTTTAAAATTAAGTAATTTAGTTTGTAAAATTTAATAAAATTTATAAATTAGTCAGTATTATAGAATTTAATTACATTATTATTAATTTTAGTTAAAAAAATTAAAATATTTTTAACTTTATTTTCAATATAAAAACAATTTAGTCCCTAAGATTATATTTTGTTTGATAATTTAATCTTAGAGATTTAGTTTAACTTATAAATTAGTCTTTGTAATTTTAAAATCAAACAATTTAGTCTTTAATGTTTTAATAAACCTACAAATTAATCCTACTACAAAAGTAATTAATTTATATTTCAATAATTTAAATTTAAAATTTTTAATTTAATAGGACTCATGTTTCAGAAATGTAGAGATTAAATTATTAATAAAAAAAAACTTTATGACTAAATTATTAAGAAAATAAAACCTTAGGACTAAATTATTTTATGATTAAAAATAAAAATAAGGAAATGTTTTAGTTATTTTTATTAAAGTTAATAATAATTTAATGAAATTCTAATAGTAGATACTAAGTTGTAGGTTTTGTCAAATTTCATTGATTAAATTGTTTGATTTTGAAAATGCAGAGATTAATTATAAGTTTTGTTAAACTTCAGGGACTAAATTGTAGTTTAGGAATAAAAATGATATATTAATTATAATATTAAAATAATATTTGAAATTAACAATTTTTGATAAAATTATTTATTGAATATATTTTAAAAATAATTTATGAACTAATGTGCATTGAAATATATCGAATTTTTATTGTTTTAATTATAAATGTAAATATATCTATAATTCAATAATGAATTATATTCTTAATAATTAATGAAAAATTCTAATTAATAATAAATAAAAAAGAAATAAACCTAAAATAAATAAAAATTCACATCTTTATGAACATGATGATAAATGAATTAAGCATGGATAATAAGGAAATTTATATAAGCCATTTTATATATACATTGATAAATATAAGAAATTAAAAAAAATTATAAATATTATTAATTATATAATTTTAGTTGATAATTATCGACTATTTACTGATAAAAAAATGATTTCAAGAGAATTAAAATTTGAATTAATTTTTACTGACTGAAACACCAACCGATTATCAATAAAAATTTTACTGATTATATTATTTAGTAGATAAAAGTGACATCAATGAATAGCACTAAAAGTAACGATGGATAATAAAATATACCTACTACACCGTATTTAGCAGATAAATGAAAAATTAAAAAAAAATTAAAATGGAAAACAAATATACCTACTATATTTTGTAGTTAGTAATTACCGACTTATCACCTACTTAATAGGTAAAATTAAATGAAAAAATAAAAAATATAAATTTGAAATGCTTAAAAAATATACCGAGTATAATTTCTGTTAGCAAGTAAAATTAAAAAGAAAATAAGAAATGAAATTTTAAAATGCTCAAAAAATTTACCGACTAATTATTATAGTTACTAAATTGAATTTAGCAGGTAAAATTAAACAAAAAATAAGAAATAAAATTTTAAAAATTAAAAAATATATTGACCAATCTAATATAGTTGGTAGTTATTGACTAAATGAGATTTAGTTGGTAAAATTAAAAAAAATAAAATATGAAATTTGAAAATGTCAAAAAAAATACCAAAGCGATATAGTTAGTAATTATCGACAATATTGAATTTAGTAAATAAAATTAAAAAAAATAAAATAAAATTTTGAAATGCTCAAACAACTATACATATTTTTTTAATTTTACTTACTAAAATCAAATATATATATAATGCTCAAACAATATATATATATAATCAAATATATATATATAATGCTCAAACAATCAATATATATATATATATATATATATATATATATTAAAAGGTTTTAGCTAAAATTCAGTAAAAGAAAATTTTAATTTAATTAATTATGACTATAGATTATTTAAAAAAAATTAGAGAAATAGGAGAAAACATATGTATGTACATATGAATAAACATAATTAATTATATTAAAATTATATAATATATTTAAAAATTATAAAAATATAAATATAAAATTGATTCTAATTTATATTCTCCAATTTAATGCTATCCAATATAATTTTCAATTTAATTATTAAATAAAATAAATTGAATTTATTTCAGTCTTCGGATATGGTTGAAGGTTCATTATGTTTATTTAGTCATAAACACATAGTGAAGGCAGTTGTGCAAAGTTAAATGTGAATCAAACCACATAATAACAGTGAATCATCAAACAGTAAATTTTACAAGAATTTAATTTAATTAATTTTTTTAATTAATTCTTATATTTAAATAAAAGAATTTTAAATTTTTAACTTAAATAAATATTTATTTTTAAAAAAATTAAAAACAAACATGATTATGTATGAATTTTATTAAATTCTTTTTCTTGTATATAATTTATTCCGAACAAAGTCAATATTAATTAATAAAATTTATTAAAAAAAGAAATAAAACTTTATTCACATCTTAAACAATACAACAAAATAAAATATACTAATATCTTATTTTATTATATTCTCAAAGATTTAATTTTTATTATTAATTATATTGTAATTGAACATGGAGGATATATATGGAATACAATTAACGTGTTTGGAATTCTCTTAATTTCTTCTGAAATAACCTATAGAAGTTTAAGCAAAATTTCCAATTATCTCACATGGATTGTATAAATAGAGGGATCTTCCATAAAATGGTTGAATTGGCCTTGCATTCATTTCAAATCCCTACAAAAGAACAAATTATTAAATATAAAAGGACTAAACACATAATACTATGGCTATATTTGTTTGAAGGAAAATGTTTTTCATATTTTTTTTAATATTTTTTTTATTTTTTAATGTTTGGGAGTGTTTAAGAAACTTGATAAAAAAATAACCTAAAAAAATAAGGAAAAATGACTTTCTATTTTAAAAAATGAAAGTTATTTTTCTAACCTCGCTTTGCCCCAACAACTGTTATCTGCCCAAGTAGGTTTGCATGAACTATGTGAAGTTCCAAATCGTACCTTCTAACACAAAACAACAATAAAACCAATGAGGACGTTTATGCCCGACCCAATATAACTTTAATAGGATAGAACTTAGATAGTATACATATAGCCGGGTTTGATACGGATTCAGTTTTGAAAAATAATATACTTACCAGATTCGGTTTTATATATTAAGTGTTCATTATCCAAACCCGTTTATATAACTAATTAGTTAAATATAAAATATATATTTTTTATAATAATATTTATAAATATATATATTTTTTCAATAAATAAAATTTAAAAATTTTATAGACTTATTAAATTTGTAAAATATATATTATTAATAAAAAAATACTTTATGTAAATTGTTAATTAAAAGGTTTGAATATTTTTCGAGTAATAATAATTGGGTTTGTGATGGATTCGGATAGTTAAAGATAAATTTTAATCAGTTTTGGAACGATTCGAGTATTGAAAATTTTATTTAGGTTCGGATTCGAATATGGTGATTTTTATAGGTACCCTAACTGCTATCATTTTTAAAAGAAGTCTAGAATAATTTGAAATTATGAGTAATTTTTACTTGTCTTCCTTTAACTATATAGATTATTTTGCTTTTGTTAATCATCTTCAATTCGTTACCAAAAAATCTTTAAACTTTAATTTTATTTTAGAAAAATTCCATTAACCTACAATTCAAAAATAATAATAATAATAATAATAATAATAATAATAATAATAATAATAATAATAATAATAACAGTGCCATCCCGACTTACACATTTATTATGCACATCTCCTTGTCACAAATAGTTCATAAATTTAAATTACAACATAATAGACATGAATAATATGATAATATCACAATCATTACGTTAAAGTTAAATTATATATTGCTTTTGAAATTTAGATCACTATCCATTACAATACAATTTATTCACTATCATCCTCACTATCATCATCATGTTCATGGAGTTCTTCTTCACCGCTTGCTATTGTATGATTTAGATCTGCCTAGTCCAATAGTTCCTCTTTTTCAATGGTTGTAAGCTCTAGTAGTTCACCACTTGAATCATCTAATGGTCCAATATGTTGATCTTCTACTTCCGTATTAATTTGTAACACTTCTACTACCTCATCTTGAAATGCTTGGTCTGGTATTTGCTTCGTTACATTTGTCTGAGGCATGATGACAACAGACCTAGGCTTCATTTTGCATACCGCATACCAATCAGCTTTGTCTCGTCTCAAGCTAGGATAAGGGATGTAAACCACTTGTTTAGCTTATGAAGCAAGTATGAATGGTTCATATTTATTTAATCTTTTATGGTGATTGATATCCACAAAGTTATAGTGTTTGTGAACCTTAATACCAACATCCGGAGTTAGATCAAACCATTCACACTTGAAGAGAACAGTTCTCTTTATTTGTAATGCAAGGTACTCAAGTTGAACTATCTCTTTCAAGATACCATAGTAATCATTGGAGTTGTCACCATATGTTGAACCCCTAATGCAAACTCCGCTATTTATTGTGGATCGATTAGCACCATGGCTGCTTGTGTGAAATCTATAACCATTTATGAAATATACAGGATATGATTTCACACTTCTTAATGGTCCCTCTACTAAATCCCTAATGAATTTATTATCAATATTTGAACGCCTTGCCTGATAAGTTAAAGAGAATTGAAATCGTTATTGTTACGTATTATATTTTTTAAAGATTGATAATGAAATGAGTTAAATAAATTGATACTTACATAACATTTGAACCAATCTGCAAATCTTTTTTCTAGTGCTTCATCAACTTCTGCATCACTAATATTACGTGACACTTGTCATATTTCCGTTAGGAACAAACTACATATACAATTAAATTGGGCCATTTTTAGAGGGAAAGGAAAATTCACAAGGACTTCTAGAAACTTAACTTAAATTTTGGATTGTTGATAAACTTACTTTACATATGTGTCAATTTCAGGGCAATTTAGTAGAAAATATATTTGGGTAGCCTTATATTCATCATCAGCCAACACCCTTGTTTTCACTCTACCAGATGGTCGACTGGGATACTTGAAAATTGATAAATATCCTTTGGTATCAGCATCATCCCCACCATCATCATTTCGGGGTACTTATCGATCCCGCGTTATTACATGACGCTCAAAGTAATGTGTACAAAAATTGGATGCTTCTTCAACTAAGTATGCATTACATATTGAACCTTCTACTTTTGCTTTGTTCTTTACATTTTACTTTAGGCGGTGGAGAAATCTAAAAAAAAAAAAAATGGCAAATGGCTTACAAAAAGTTTACAATACATTTCATAACATTTAAAGAAAAATAAGAAGTATCTATTACCTCTCAAAAGGATACATCTATCGATATTGTACTGGGCCTGTAATTTTTGCTTCATATGGCAAGTGGGTGGGAAGATGTTCCATTGAGTCAAAAAAGGCAAGAGGAAATATGCGCTCTAATTTGCAAATAATAATGGGAATTTCTGCTTCTAGACGCTCCTTATCTTGAACCTTAATATTTGTAGAAGTAAGATATTTGAAAAACAAGCTTAACTCAATTAATGCTTGCCAAACTATATTCGGAAGGAGCTCACGAAATGCAATAGGTAATAACCTCTACATAATATTTTTTTAATTGAAAAATTAAACTGATACTTTAATTTAAGAAAGCTGTGATTCTGAAATTTGTTTGGGAAGAAGTAAAGGAATCCACTTAATGGAATTGGAAAAGGAATATGTTGCCCAGTTGGAGAACAGGATTATGAGGATGAGAAAACACCACTTAAAACTAAATGTTAGGCAGTTGTTGTTATGATGGGAAGAGTCATCACATCAATATGTAATCAAATTCTCATAACCAATAATGCACCAATTAAATTACACATATAAACAAGGCATTCCTAGTCCTACAAGCATTGAAGAAAGATCTTCTTGATCTCAAGAGTGAAAGGAGTAATAAAATAAAATGCCCCACAAACATTATATATAGTATGGCCATGAAACATAAGTATTAAAAACCAATCAATAACTCCATGAAACATTACTGCTTGGGAAATATGCATAATATCAGCACCCTAAATGCCTAAATACAAAGAAAAATGGCAGATGAAATTTCAGATAAAAAAGACTAGAGAATGGAGAAATATATAAACACAGCAAGGTGAAATTATGCCTTATCATACTAAGATCCATGGAAAATTTTTTCACTAACAAAGACAGTACGCTGAATTTCTCCAAAAAATATACTTATTATCCAGGCTAAATTAACAACCACTTCTCTAAGACTCCACTAATTCCCATGGATAGGGTGACCAGACCTTTCAACAAAGATTATAAACAGATAAAACATGAGAGTATTTCCCTAGATGCACCAATCCCATTTCCAAAACCAGCATTGATTTTGAATAGGTAAATACTAATGAATTTTATACCCTATATGATTATTTGTTTAAAACAATTGATTTGGGTTTTATATTTTACTTATTTCTATTTAAAATTTCTTAAATTAATAAAAAAAAAAAAAAACCAACCCCTCTTAACACAATAAAATCCCTTTTAACACAATAAAATCCCCCAAAACCTTTTCTATTTCATTTTTCTTTTACTATGCAGCGAAGAATGAATATAGAGGGAGAGAGAGTCTTACATATAAGGATTGAATGAAAATATTTACTTAAAAATCTTCAGCTTTCATTACTTCCTTACAAAACCTTTCCTACACTTACCAACCTGATGACATAATGGAAAAACCTATTTTTTAAATTTAGACTAACCAATTTGGCATTCGCATAGTAGATTTGGTCTCCCAACATATCTAATTCTTTAATTTATACTAATTCACAAGATGAAAGCAAGCTAATAAACTTAGTTTATATTTAATAGTAAACTTCATTAAAACTTCAACTAACAATACTCTCGCCAATTTCCACTTATCACTTTAACTATATTTGCAGAAAAATGAAAATTGAAACTGCTGAGTTCTTATCTAAACTTGTGGTTAATTGCATCGAAATAGTGATAGGAAGACCAGAAAAAAAAAAAAAGAGTGCAATGTATTCAGATGTATCAAACAACCAAAAAATAGGTATAAAACAGAAAGATTCAATTCCAAATTTGCAATTGCAGATAATATATATCACTAAATGCCTATCTGAAATCAAAAACAAAGTAAGAAACAAAAAGGAATCTACCTCTAAGTCATCTGCAAAACAGTATCACGAGCGTGCCTAGCAAAGCAACAACAATAGATACGGCAGCAGGGAAGTAATAAACAGTAGCCAAATTGGGATTTCGGAAATGTGCCTCGGCCGAAAAGATGGATGAGGAGGTGTTTGGGTTCTGTAGTGATTAGAGATTGAGGAAGAAAAGGAAATGAGACTTGGGTTTCACGAGATAGATGAAAGATAGCTAATGTGTGGTGTCTTTAGCGATGGATTTTATAGGAGACGATCTCACCGTGGGTGAAAAAACGAGCTGACGAAAGAGAAGAAGCAGCTGGATCGACATTAGAGAAATTTATATAGTATGATCCAACGGTCTAGAATAAAGACCTAAAATAAATGGCTATGATCTCTTTCTTCCTTTTTATTTTATTGCTTTCATTTTTCTTTTCTTTAATTTCAATTCTTATTACATATATTTTTTTAATTTCTTTCCTTTCTTTTTCTTTTATTCTTTTAAAATGATAATGCTTCTAATAAAAATCATGGAATAAAATAAAACAATAAAAAATAAAAATTTAAGTAAAATTTAACAAAAAATCAGTATTGAAAGTAATAATGAAATAGGCATTCTGACAAATTTTGTTTAATATCAACCAACTCATCCCTCTAGAATTTTTCTTTTAAAATAATATATTTATTTTTTTTAAAGAAATACCAAAAATCTTAATGATGAGTCAAGCTACCTGTCACACCTTACCCTCTATAAGATATGATATGATCCTCAGAGCATACCTAATGAATTACCAAACTCCGCTACCGATAATCCATTAAATATATTACAAGGATTTTGACTAAATCAAATTTATTATTTTGTTTTAGAAAAACTGCGTGGTGACAGCTATAATTTTAACAAATCCAAAATATTAAACCTGTTAAAAATCAACCTATGATAAATTGTATACATAAATTTAAATCACTCAATAATTAAGTAATTTTTTTCTCTTCATTCCACTTCAAGAAAATAAAATCATCTCATTTACAATTCAAAAGAAACACTCATTTACAATTTTACCACTCAAAAGGATATTTAATTACAAATTTACAAACTTCAAAGTTACAAAATATTATTACAATTCTTTTTATGCAACTGCTCAATTGTCTTTTATGTACATATAGCTACTCATTTACATCAAAATATAATCTACAGGGTATACCTATTATACCCGTCGTCAATCAAAACACTGCTTCTAGTAGTTCACTCAACCACTTTATCTTTCCTTTGACCTGCGACAACATACAAAACCTATCGCTGAGTAATGCTACTCAGTAGTGCACAACTAATAATTTTAAAAGAAAAATTTAGTACCAACATATTTGCCAAATCATAAAAGGTATTTGCAAAATTCATATTTCCCATAAACCATGAAAATAACACATTATCTTTCAATCAATACCAAATCATTTGATTTCAATCACATTTTATTTAAGCAATCACAAATCACAAGTGTTACCAACATTCACGTAGTTTAGACCATGATACAAAATTTCCAATCAATGTCGCGTTGTACACTATGACAAAGCAATCTCAACCTTACTACTCATCTGAACTCAACCTCAACTGGAAAGCCAGAGAGGGAGGTAACACAATCAAATTTCAAACCCCAATTAGTCGTTACTAATGGAGAATACCGTAAGGGATCATCATGCCAACTGTGATTTCAAAATAATCTTAAAATAATTTTCCATTCAAATAATCACAATTACAAATCAAATAGTCACATTCAAACATTACAAATCCTCATAAATGGTTGGCAACACATCAATTCTCAAAACACTTCTAAATATATTTAAACCGACTCACCCCCTTGCTACAATGAAATTAAATAGCCAACATCCACCTTTTCCACAATTATAAATTCATTTCAAGATTCAAGAATGCTCAAGATAGTATAATCAATTCCTAAATGCAAAAGAAAATCATATTTGGCTTGTAAAAGTTCATTCACATCATTTACAATTTTTAAAACAAACATAAAGTCAAGTTGTGCACAAACACAAACCTTCTTTCAATTCTCTTTACTTGGCTTAACTCTTCCCTTCTTTGGAAGTCTCCTTATCCAATGAAATTACACAATTACAAAGTCTTAATACTCATTCTAACCTTCACCAATAGCCAATCAAATAAATTCCTAAGTACTATGCAATTTAATAAATTCAGGTTCAAGTGTGTTTGGGATCTGACTTTAGAACCCAATTTCAGCCTAGTTCCAGTTAAAATTTGATAAGGTGATCTTTATGAAAGTTATTCCTATATGTCTTAGCTTTAATTACCTTTTGAATCACTCAATTTGAAGTTCTGGATCTCTAGTTATAGCCAAAATACTAGACACTGTTCCGGGTGCCTTATCCTACTGATTTCAGGCTTTCTAGATTTTTACCTTAAATTTGCATTCTATATCCGAGTATCTTAAACTTAGAATTAGCATTAGGTCTCTGAAACAAAGTTTTAGGCCTTTGTTTTAAGTTTTCAAATCATTTTATAGCACCTCAATTGGACATGTACAAAGAAAGTTATGCTCTATTTACTACACAGAGGTCACAGGACAAAATTACTGAATTGCAAGAAATTTCAGTTTTGAAGTTCTACCTTACTCTAACATTTCAACCACTTTGCCCTCACATCTGGGTCTAGGTCCAAACATGAAATTTGTAGTCCTATGTCTTATGGTTATTTTGGCTTCAGAATCACCTAATTTGCATTTATATAGCTTGAGTTATGGTCACTTTACTAAAACTGGTCAGATGCCTAAATTTTCCTGTGTTTGTGTCTAGTCCGTAATCAAAGGCATTCCTAAGCTCACCTTTTTCAAGCAATTTAGGTGAGTTGGGGTCATAATTTATCTTCATAGTCTTCATATGAATTATTCCCCTGTGTCTTAAGATTACACAAGTTTAAGAATTACCCAATTTGGAGTTTTGTGGAGTGAGTTATGCTTAGTTAATTATGTATTGTTTATTTGGTTAATTTTTCCAGGTCTAGATTTACCAATCTAGATTCAAGCTCTAATTGAGGTATCCTACGGTCATTTTCTAGGCAAGTGTTCTTCATGAAAGTTTTAGTATTTTGTCTTAGGTTTCATCTCCCATTGGTTTCACACCAATTGGAGTTATGTAGCTCAACTTATAAGTATCTAACCACACTAGACTCAAGCTGTCCAGATTCAAAACCTAGGGCTCAATTCCATGTCCATTAATTCCTTTACCAAACCAACATCATTTCTCATTCAATGCATACCAATTGACCATAATATGACTTTATGAACATTAATTGAGCTTCATACCAAGAGAACCCTAATTGCTCAAAACCCTAATTACTCATCTTCCAATTCCAAGCAAATTCAAACACATAATTCATGTTTACATCATCATCCAAGCTAGAAATCAATTCTAATTGCATCAAAGTTCATAAACACTAACCCTATCATCTTGGCCGAAATTCTCCCCTTTAATATCATGCATGATTTTTATCACTTTCCATCAAAACTTCAAGAATCAAGCTTAAAATCTATGAATTCACAATTAGTTAAACATAAATCTCTACTTACCTCAAATAGCAAATTTCCAATCTTCCCAATCACTCCATTTTCTTGAGTTTTCTTGCTTTTTTTCTTCCAATCTAGGGCTAATTCAAAGTTTCCTATGAATTTTGTATGGAAATTGTGAGGGAAAATCAATGATTAAAAGCTTGGTTTGGAGCATCCATGGAGGTGAGAAGAGAGAGAATGGGACGGCTTGAAGGAGGAAGAAGATGAGAAATTTTCTTTTGTTTTTAATGTATTTTGTCTCTCATATATATAGATAAATATCCTAATTAAAATATAATAATAATTTTAATTATTATTATTTTTACAATCTTAATAATTCCTCCTATGTCCCTTCTCAATTTTCATACACCAATTACTTAATTAATTCCTATTTCAATATATTAGCCTCACTCATTTTAATGGACATTTAAGTCAAAAGTTAACTGTTGAAGTGGATTGACCAAAATGCCCTTCATCGGGTTATAGTCTATCTTTTTCAGTAATACCGGATGAGTCCTTAGTAGTTGTTCACCTTAGGTTTTGATTTACTTATTTGTGCCTATTCCCTTTTCATTTCTTTGCTTTATTAATTCCCCATAATTCCTCAATAAATCGTTAATTAAGGATTCTATAGGATCCCACATGAATTTGGGGTGACAACTGAACTCACAGTTGCTTCCCGTATAGGTCACCCATCGCTGAAAACTTAGGCTCATTTAACCAATTTATACTCAATTTCTTTTATTTTCCTTCAACCTTATTTGATCTTTATTAAATTAAAACATGACTCTTTACTCTAATTTAAGTGTGGTTCTAGACATTCTAGCTGTCTAAACAGACATTAGTTTCCAGAACAGTAGAATGTACGGAACTACCTAATGTGAGGGTGTTACACTTTCTTCATCAATAGTTTTCCTTCTCATTAATCCTATCTTTATATAAATATCTTTTATTTTTCTTCAAAAAGTGGTGATATAATTCAATTTTTTTATATTAACAATATTTATTTTAAACAGTCTAATTTAATTCAAATCATAAACTAAAGAAAGAAAAATTAAAAGTGTATTTTAATTATTGAATTATCTCAACCCAAAATTGAATTAGCCACTTCTAAATATATGCATGAAAATTTTATGAGGTGTTAATTGAATTACCACTTCTCTCAAATAGTAAAATTTAGTTTTTATTTGATTTTAATTTTATCGACTAAATAAATATAGCTAATAAATACCAACTAAAATAATATTTAGCTGATAACATTTCTCGCGAATTATAGAATTTTATTTGTATTACTTTTAATTTTACTGACTAATAACAAACTTAGTTGATAAATACCAACTAAATAATTATTCAGTCGGTATTATTTTTTTCGAATCATAAAATTTTATTTTTATTATCTTTAACATTATTGACTAATAATAATATTAGTTGGTAACTACTAACTAATTATCTATTTAGTCGGTAATATTTCTCTCGAATTATATAATTTTCTTTTTACTAGCTTTATTTTTACTGACTAAACATAACATTCGTTGGTATTTACCAATTAAATGACAATGTAATCTGTATTATTTCTCTCAAATTATAAAATTTTATTTTTATGAGCTTTAATTTTACCGACTAAAAATAAATTAGTTAGTAATACCAACTAAAACTCTATTTAGTCAGTAATATTTCCTTCAAATTAAAAATTTTTATTTTTATTACCATTAATTTTACCGATTAACAATAAAATTAGTTGGTAAATACTAACTAAATCACCATTTAGTCGATAATATTTCTCTCAATTTATAGAACTTTTAACTTTATGAGCTTTAACAGTACAGACTAAAAAAACGTAGTTGGTAAATACTAACTAAAATATAAGTTAATCGATAATATTTCTTTCGAATTATTAGATTTTATTTTTTTAAGATTTAGCTTTACCAACTAACAATCAAATTAGTTCGTAAATACCAACTAAATTGTCATATAGTCAGTAATATTTTTCTCGAATTATTAAATTTCACTTTTATTACCTTTAATTTTACAGTCTAATAAATAAATTAGTTAGTAACTACCAACTAAATCGCGTTTTAATCGTAATATTTCTCTCGAATTATGAAATTTTATTTTTATTACTTTTAATATTACCAACTAACATAAAATTAGTTGGTACATGCTAACTAATGTACTATGTAGTCAGTACTGTTTCTCTTGATTAATAAAATTTTATTTTTATTATCTTTAACGTTACTAACTAATAACAGTAATAGTTAGTAAATACCAACTAATTATCCATTTAGTCGGTAATATTTCTCTCGAATTATATAATTTTATTTTTATTAGCTTTATTTTTACCGACTAAACATAATTAATTGAATTACCACTTCTCTCAAATAGTAAAATTTAGTTTTTATTTGATTTTAATTTTATCGACTAAATAAATATAACTAATAAATACCAATTAAAATAATATTTAGCCGATAATATTTCTCGTGAATTATAGAATTTTCTTTGTATTACCTTTAATTTTACCAACTAATAACAAACTTAGTTGGTAAATACCAGCTAAATAATTATTCAGTCGGTATTATTTTTCTCGAATCATAAAATTTTATTTTTATTATCTTTAACATTATTGACTAATTATAATATTAGTTGGTAACTACTAACTAATTATCTATTTAATCGGTAATATTTCTCTCGAATTATATAATTTTCTTTTTACTAGCTTTATTTTTACTGACTAAACATAACATTCCTTGGTATTTACCAATTAAATGACAATGTAGTCTGTATTATTTCTCTCGAATTATAAAATTTTATTTTTATGAGCTTTGATTTTACCGACTGAAAATAAATTAGTTAGTAATACCAACTAAAACTCTATTTAGTCAGTAATATTTCTCTCAAATTAAAAATTTTTATTTTTATTACCTTTAATTTTACCGACTAACAATAAAATTAGTTGGTAAATACTAACTAAATTACCATTTAGTCGATAATATTTTTCTTAATTTACAAAACTTTTAACTTTATGAGCTTTAACAGCACAAACTAAAAAAATGTAGTTGCTAAATACTAACTAAATATAAGTTAGTCGGTAATATTTCTTTCGAATTATTAGATTTTAGTTTTTTAAGAATTAGCTTTACCAACTAACAATCAAATTTGTTCGTAAATACCAACTAAACTGTCATATAGTCGGTAATATTTTCCTCGAATTATTAAATTTCACTTTTATTGCCTTTAATTTTACCGACTAACAAGTAAATTAGTTAGTAACTACCAACTAAATCGCGTTTTAATCATAATATTTCTCTCGAATTATGAAATTTTATTTTTATTACTTTTAATATTACCGACTAACATAAAATTAGTTGGTACATGCCAGCTAATGTACAATGTAGCCAATAATGTTTCTCTTGATTAATAAAATTTTATTTTTATTATCTTTAACATTACTGACTAATAACAGTATTTGTTGGTAAATACCAACTAATTATCCATTTAGTCGGTAATATTTCTCTCGAATTATATAATTTTATTTTTATTAGCTTTATTTTTATCGACTAAACATAACATTTGTTGATATTTATCAATTAAATTGCAATGTAGTCGGTATTATTTCTCTCCAATTGTAAAATTTTATTTTCATGAGTTTTTTAGATTTACTGACTAAATAATATACAGTCGGTAAATACCAACTAAATACTTTTTAAGTCGGTACTATTTTTTTAGTTGTAAAACTATGTTGTTATGAGTTTTGAATTTCACCAACTAAAAAGCAAATAATCTGTAAATACCAACTAAAAATTAGATAGTCAGTAATTATCGACTATATATTTAGTTGGTAATATTTACTATTTCGTCACTTTCTTTGTCGTGCATTTTTGGCACCGATTTTACCTACTAAAAATTGTAATCGATAATATTTAGTCAATAAACAGTCGGTAATTTAATCAGTAAAAAATATTTTGCATTTTTATTTTATTGGCATAGCTATTTAGTCGGTAATTTGTAACCATATTTTTATAGTCGGTAAATTTAGTTGCTGTTTTTTAAATTTCTTGTAGTGTTTTTTTTTTTAAACTTATTTTGTAATTAATCAAACTCTTTAGTACTTTTATCAAATAAAATGTTAATAAACTTGTTTTACCTTTAAATATTTATACTTTTGTACTCTTTTTATTTTGCAGAAAATATATTTCTATAAAATATCTTTTGTATTTTTTAACATTAGAGGCACTCAGAAAAACGGGTTAAAGGAAAATATTTTTGTAATAAAAAAATTAAGTTATTTCTTAGGAAAATAACTTTCTCTTTTTAAAAGTCAATTTTTGGACTTTAAAAATCTTATTAAAGTATGAAAACAGTTGTACATGTGTGATATAAATATATACTATTAGTTTAACATTACAATCAAATAACGGATTTATAAAAAAATATTTTGATGAAATACATTTTCTTAGAAAACATTTTCCATGAAAAATATTTTTCATATATAAATTATTTTTCAAAACAAATGAAGCCTAAGGTAGTGTTTGGTATAAATAAATTTCATGAAATTTTATAGAATCTATTTGCAAATCTAAAATTTTAGTGTCTGGTTTAAATGTGTAACACTATGAATTTTTAAATAATTATTTTGTGTAGTCAATTGAGTATTGTCTGGTTTGGCGGGCTCAGGAGAGGTCGTATGATGTTGTTGCTGCTATTGTGGGCCTAAGGCCCTGTGCGTTGTTTTATTGAATTTTCATGTAGGGGGTTAGGTCTAGTTACAAGGGAAACTCATAAAATTTCAGCAATACCTTAGGATTTATTCTTACTTTTATAGATTAAATTAATTGATTAATTTTGTCAGTTAATTGATAGAGGTCAATGTATATGTATAGGTGAGAGGTGCCGGCCAATCTTCTTTTATCCAGTCAGACTAGCTATAGTCAGGTCATCCTCTCTGTGAGTAGATATAGATTTTATTTACGCTTTTGATATTATTATGTATTCAAGGCATGTTCATGCATCACTTATAGATATATGTACATAGTTATTTACTAGGCACGCCTTGTATTGCATTTGTGTTTGATGATGTTGTTGTGATTGTTGCTTTATGGCGATCTGGAGCTGTGTGTGTGAGTTAGTGTGTATGAGTTATGTATATGGATATGGATAGGACGGGTAGACGCAGTTGGAGCTTGACTCGCTAGGACCTGATCCTTATTATGGATAAGTTGGGGTAGGCACAGCTTTGAATTGATCTCGCTAGCCTCCACATTTGGTTATTAAGAGAAAGTCTGGCTTTGAGTTGATCTCGCTGGCAGAGGTTGGAACTAAAAGAGCTGTGTAGGGGATCAGCTCCCATATATATATGTGTGAGTATGGATGTGACACACGGGTGGGTGAGTGCTTCAGATTGCGTTTGAGGTGATTATGATTTGATTTGTTTGAAATATGTGAAGATGATGCATTTCACTCTTAGGATGCACTAGACATAGATAGTTATAGAAATTGTAAGTAAAATCAATATCTTACTTTATGAGTCAAACACTTACTCCTGTTCACCCATTTTTTTCAGGTTACAGGAGAGCTTATTTCTTGTGTCTAACCTACTTCCTACCTCACAGGTCTACTAGCAGTTATTTTCATATTTTGTATTGTTAAATTTAAATTCTAGACCTCCACATGTGTAGAATTAGTTTACTTAGCTTGGGATTGTAAGGTTAATTATTTTAGAATTGTAAACTTTTTAATATATGTATGTGGAATGAATGGATGGATGATCATTTTGGATGAGGGAGTTGGACTCCCATTTGATCTTATATTGAGTTGTTGATGATTGTGAGGGAAAGTTGAGCTCCCCATATATATGTATATTGTGATCACATGTTGGGTGAGCTAAAACTTCCCGTTGGATGGTCTAGCTTATGGTCAAACTCTGTTTGGTTGATTTCTTAGAAATGGGCTCAAAATATGGGCCTTATGGATGGTTTAGAGATTAGTTGGGCTTACTATGGGCTTCGGGGGCCTTATGTTGACCCAAGTCCTAGTGTCGATCTGGCCCATAATTTGAGTCATGACAATAATGGTATTAGAGCTTGGTTACAAATTCATGGTAAGTGCATGTCTAGAGATTTAAAAAGGGGTCTTGTTAGGAGGTCACATGCGGAGTATAGGTTCCTATTTCATCTTTTTCTGTAATTCCTTGTTTTTAGCTTTTGTGTTATACCTCGAGTAATATAAGAGTGCTGCAGTTAGTGTCTTGATTTTCGTGGAGTATATAGAGATGTGAAATAGAGTTAATAGACATGTTGAGATCCACCATGGGAATATGTACTCCAAAGAATGTTGTGTTTTTGTCAGTATGGTGCAAACAATGTACTTATCTAGTGCAAGGCACGGGGACATAAATGTGACTTTTGGTAGTATAGCTTGTAACAGCCCGATCCTTCTCCAGTTAGTATTGTCCGCTTTGGCCCATGGGCCTCACGGATTTGTCCCTTGGGAGGTTTCATTCCCAAAAGCGCGCTGACCATGTGAGGAAGGCTCCTACATATATGGCCCAAATCTTTTCTTCCCGTTTCCGATGTGGGACACGAAGTTTCCACCCCAGTGCGTAGCTGGTTGAACAAGCACATCCCAACCCCATCCCTGGGTCGTGACAAGCCCACCAACTTTCGCTTGGTGCGTCCTCGCACCACACACCGTACTAGAGGGAGACTAGCTCTGATACCAAAAAATGTGACGCCCCTTACCCGTCTACCGTATAGCCGAGCAAGAAGTGCCACATTCGGTGCCGGAGCACCCTATCTTGTTTTATCATATCTATTGTAAACTTTTGATGTCATTTAAAACATGTATTCTACACATAGAATACATGTTTTAAATGACATCAAAAGTTTACAATAGATATGATAAAACAAGATAGGGTGCTCTGGCACCGAATGTGGCACTTCTTGCTCGGCTATACGGTAGACGGGTAAGGGGCATCACATAGCTGCCCTAGATGGGAGTGAGGGTGTCACTGCTGGCAGTCGTTAGTGGATAGCCCAATCAGAGAAAGTTATAGTATCAGTTAATCCTAGAGAGATAAAAGATTGGGAAACTAGTTTTTTGGGATGTACCGTAATAACTATGCAATGTTCTCTATGTTTGTGCTAGAAGCTACAGATTACAGTACTGACATGGGATTATTGTGTAGAGCTGCGTGCTTTTTCGTGGTGTTCCAAGATGAGAGTGTTTATAGGTAACCTCTGGTTTGGTATAGATATGCCAGAACAAAGTTCTATATCTGTAGAGGAGTTGAAAACTCCTAGCTAGGGGTTTAAAACCCTTGAGTTAGAATATCAAATGTTATAGTTGGTCAGTAATTAAGGTCAGTCACTCGGTTACCCTAGCACCAATTGTAACGATCGGGCTCCAACCACTAGAGGAATTGTCTGCTTTGGCCATAAGCCTCACGGTTTTGTCCCATAGGTGGAATGGAGAACTTCCCAGGAGGTCACCCATCCTAGGATTTCTCTCAAGCGAGCACGCTTAACCCTGGAGTTCTTCCAACTCTCCAGGCCATTCCACCAAAAAGCGCCTCTAGTGATTAGTTCCCCCATCTTATATATCATTACTTTTGAGCCTAAGACCATCTCCATGCTTTGCCGATGTGGGATTTGCCTAAGGGACCTCAAATGTAATGGCTCAGCCCACTAGTGATATTGTCCGCTCTGGGCCGAAGCCCTCACGGTTTTAAAATCGTGAGGGCTTCGGCCCAGAGCGGACAATATCACTAGTGGGCCAGGCCATTACATTTGTGGTATCAGAGCCAGGTTTAGGCGGTCCTAGACCTAGATAGATAGAAAGAAATAGTTGCATCAAATGCATGGGCCTGTAGATAGAGTCGAGGTGACACTAATGCAGATCTATTCTTTGTCTGTTTTATAGGATCGACGACATCTGATCCTTCAGAGTACGGACCTCCAAGACCGATATAGGAGGAAGTAGAGAGTCACGCACCTGCACCTGCTTTTAATCAGGGGCGCAGTAGCAGTAGAGCAGAACCATCGTTGGGTACTTTAGTAAGGACACAACAGGCCTTCCTAGAGCAAATGACTCAATTGCTCCGTCAGTCCTTGGAGCTATGCCACCACCTCCCGGCTAGTATATAGGACCCGAGAGAGAGTTAGAAATGATGAGCGGTTTAGGAGAGACAGTAGTGCAAGAGAGGGTCGGACACAGTCGATCCAGCGTAGGCTTTCTGAGAGCAAGAGACCCGGGGTCTCGGGGTTAGATCGAGTAGAGAATAGAGGCAGAGGTTCCAATTTACCCGAGGAGAGGAGGTCATATGAGTGTATCAATTGACAGTGCAGGTCCTATAGCACGGAGATCAATCCCGATGCCAGTTTGTACACATTATAGGAAGAACCACAGAGGAAAGTGTAGATTACTAACGGGTGGATGTTTCAGATGTGGGTCCATAGAGCACGTTTTTTTAGAGATGGCCCATGGAGGAGTGCTCCCACAGCTCCACCACAGGACTCGAAGTGCGCCGACAGATCTGAGAGGGTAGAAGACCGATGAGACCAGAGGTGGTACATCACAAAGAGCTTCTAAGACTATAGAACACCCAGAAATTTGAAGTAGCATCCCGCGTGTACGCTATGGCTCGAGAGGAGCCAAATCCGGTAGATGTTATCAGAGGTACATTTCCTAATTATAATACCTTTAAGTATGTATTGATAGACCCTAACTATGTTCACCCCTATATATGCATTGTACCTCCTGTTAAAAGAGGATACCGATAGATGGGTCAGAAGATGACATACTTGTCACCAACCCTTTAGGTCACCAGGTGATTGTAGATTATCAACCGAAAAGGATCGTGTTAAAGATAATAGATGGAAATGAGAAGGAGGCTGTATATGAGATGAAAGAAGATGAGTACAGAACTGGTTGAAAAAAAAAAAAAAGAGTTAGTTTATTGGGATATACCGTAGTAACTATGCAATGCTCTTGATGTTTGTGCTGTAAGCTGCAGATTACAATACCAATATGGGACTATTGTGTAGAGCTACATATTTTCAATAGTAAATCGAGATAAGGATAAGATTGTAGAATAAGGATTAATAAGACAGACTAAAAAAAAAAAGTAAGGTATTATAACACAAAAAGGTGAAAAGACAAGGAGATAGCGGTCCCTCGATTAATTACAGTGTGTAAATTTCGAGGACGAAATTTTATTTAGAGGGGAAGAATTGTAACGCCCTCACCGTAGGTAGTCCGTACATTTTACTGTTCCGATGACTAACGTCTGTTCGGACAGTCAGGATGTTTGGAACTACACTTAAACTATAGTGAGGAGGCATAAATTAATGAAATAAATATTAAAAAAATATAGAAAAAAAAAATTTTGAGAAATAAAATAAAATTTAGAGAATTTATTAATTGGTATAAAAAAATAAAAATAACCCGATGAGCACCATGAAAGGCATTTTGGTCATTTCACCCCTAGAGGTGAATTTTGACTTAAATGTCAAATTAAAATTTGGAAATAGAATAATTAACATAAATTAATTTTTATGAATTTGAATTTGAATTTGAAAAATGAGAAGAGAAAGAAGAAGAAAAGAAAAGAAAAGAAAAGAAAAGGAAAGAAAAGGAAAGAAAAGAAAAGAAAGGAAATAGATTTATGAAATTTAAAAATAATAAAGTACACATAAATGTATATATATAAATAACCACAAGAGACAAAACTCCACCATCCATCTTCTTCTTCCTCTTCTCTCTCCCTCCTTGCCGTCTCCCTTAGTCTCTCCCTCCCCACCATTGTTATCAAGCTTAAAGCTTGATTTCCCAAGCTTTCACTCCCCAAAACCCATAGTCCCCTTCATTAAAAATTTAGCCCACATCATAAGGAAGCTCTAGGTACCCATAGGAAGAAGAAAAATTGAAGTTTTGAGAAAATTTCCAAGTGGGGTCACAAGAGGTTAGTGCTTTTCTCCCTTCCTTCTTCTTTAATACTTGAAAGTGACTTGAGATAAGTGAAAATTTCAATAAATTAACAAGAAATTCATGAACCCATGATGTCCCCAAATTTTGGCAGCCATGAAATGTGTTGGGCTTTATTGTGTTCAAATAATGTAAATGAGTTTAGAGATGATGATTGATATGATTATATGTATGAGAAGTGAAAAGGGATTGAATTGATTGAGTTTGAAACTTGGAAATTAGGGTTTGTGTACATGACTTGGAGATTTTGTGTAAATGCTTGAAATTTGACCTAATTGGGATGAGATTGTTGCTTATAGAAGTGTATTGCATGCCAATTGAAGTAAGGAAGTTGGAGGAGATTGAGTTTTGGAAGTGTCAATTTTCTGCAGGTTGTGTTTGTTGAGGGCAGTGTACATTTTAGGCCATAAATGAAATTGTGTGACCCCAATTGGTATGAGGCCAATTGGAGGTGAAACTAGACCCAAAATAGCCCATTTTCCATGAAGAAACCATACCCAAATTCTGTCCAAAACTTGAGCTAAATACTGCCCAAATTCGGATTTCCCTGCACCCAACCCAGAAAATGACTAAATGAACAGTACGTGTTCATTTGGTCATAACTCTCTCTATATTGGTCCAAATGACCTAAAATTTTACCCATGTAAAGTTTAGACATAGGGCTACACTTTTCATGAAGACCACTTAACCCAGTTTTGCCTTTAACAAATTCAAATTGTTAGCAGAAGTTGGGTCACTGAAACTGCCAACCCAGAAATGACCAAATGAACAATACGTGTTCATTTGGTCATAACTCTCTCTATACTGGTCCAAATGACCTAAACTTTTACCCATGGAAATTTTAGACATAGGGCTACACTTTTCATGAAGACCACTTAACCCAGTTTTGCCTTTAACAAATTCAAATTGTTAGCACAAGTTGGGTCACTGAAACTGCCAACCCAGAAAATGACCAAATGAACAGTACGTGTTCATTTGGTCATAACTCTCTCTATACTGGTCCAAATGACCTAAAATTTTACCCATGGAAAGTTTAGACATAGGGCTACACTTTTCATGAAGACCACTTAAAACCAGTTTTGCTTTTAACCAAATCAAATTGTTAGCACAAGTTGAGTCACTAAAACTGCCAACCCAGAAATTGTCCAAAATATTGTTCTCTGGTATGCTTGACCAGTTTTGGAAAAAATGCCATAACTTGGTGTCCAAAGCTGCAAATTGAGTGAAACTAGTGCCAAAAGTTTTATAAGACATAGCACAACAATTTTCATGTTTTGACCAAGCTCTAGAAACCATTGCATCCTAGGGAAAATATTAGCCAAAGTTAGGAAATGAAATCTAGAAAATGTTAAGTTGAACCCAGAATGCCATTTGATACCTGTGTGTTCATTTGGCCATAACTCCCACTAGGAAATTCCATTTGAGATGTGCCAATATGATCTAGAAACATGATACTTAGGGCTACAACATTGATTTAGACACCTTTGCCAAATTCTTAGTTTAAAGACCCTAAAAAGAGGGTCAAACATACTGCCCTGAAGTTGGTTATTGCCCTTATAGGACTGAGAGTCCAGGTTAATACACTGACTATAACTCACTATACCAAGCTTGAAAAAT
Organism: Hevea brasiliensis; assembly: GCF_030052815.1. Lineage (NCBI taxonomy): Eukaryota > Viridiplantae > Streptophyta > Magnoliopsida > Malpighiales > Euphorbiaceae > Hevea > Hevea brasiliensis. The sequence continues at coordinate 12,701,943 of NC_079495.1, forward strand.
TATGAAATTGTACCTGGGAGTCCCTAAGACATAGAGGATCATATCTTGTGAAGGAATCTAATTCTAAAAATGACCATAAAATGATCAAATGACTGGTCAAAGTTTATTGACCAGGAATTGTAAATTCTGGACAGCTTAGAGACAAAGGGACCAGTTATGGTATTTTGACCATAACTTGAGTTCTATAACTCCAAATTCAGTGATTCAAAATTTGAAATTCAAGTTTAAACATAGAGAAGCAATTGTTAAGGAAGTGTGACTAAATAGACATCCTAACCTAGTCAAATTCCTAGATAAAGATAACACATCAACATGAACTTAAAGAAAGGTTCATGGGAAAAATGCTATATATGATAATTAAAATACCCATAAGGAAAATTAAATATTAAAAATGATATGAATATGTAAATTGGGACTAATGTCCTATTAATATGAAATTAATGGTACTAATGAACAGTACTAGAAAATAGTAATAGTGAATAGTGCTAAATTAATTAAAAATGTTTAATTGCCCATAGTATACCTAGACTTATTTATTTAGTTTGGATAAATTGGTATACCAATTAGGGACTATAGATAGCAGTACTGCCTACCGAGAAAATCATGAACTGACAATATATGTCTGGTATGATTGTTCTACAGGCTATATGCCTACTTACTGGCCATTGTGCCTACTTTATTTCTGGCTTTACAAGCCTGACAGCGGGTCTCGTGCCCGACAGCTGGCCTCGTGCCTGACAGATGTATATAGGGTAGACATATGGCTGTCTAACCCGTATACTCTCGTGTATCCAGCTTTTATAATTTATTATAGGTTTCTTGGGCATTGATAATAATTAATTAATACTGAATATACAATAAGTAAACAGGAAAGATCCCAATAATTTTAATTGTTTCCAAAGTGTAATAAAAAAAAATGTAAAAGACCCAGAATTTATGATTTGTAAATATTAATTCAATTGTTTAATTATTGTTATTATAAATTATGCACCACTAAGCGTTATGCTTAGCGCGTTGGTTTTCCATCGCGTAGGTACTGAAGATCAGCAGTCGCCATAGTAGTATTTCGATAGAGTTTCGACCAGATCTGCCACCGATCAGAGTCACCTCACCGGTCTGTTGTATTTTGGTAGGGCCCATGTGTAGACTAGTATTTTGGTTCATTATGTCTAGTCATGATGTAATTACTAGTTTATGATGTATTTCATTTTGGACTTGTAATTAAACTTTGAGATTGAAATGAAAACTTGTAATTTATTATCTATGAATTTCTATATGAATGCAATAGATAATACTTCATTTTGAGATCTCATAAATAATTGTAAATGATATGATACATGAGAATATGATATGGAATGTGTGAAATGAATATGGACATGTTAACAGGTGATTAGTGGAACCCGTCAGATGCTAATAAAATAAGGGAGGCTCTGTCCAGGTCTCCACAGAAATAAGATATAAAAAAAAAAAAAAATTCTACACATAGAATACATGTTTTAAATGACATCAAAAGTTTACAATTGATATGATAAAACAAGATAGGGTGCTCCGGCACCGAATGTGGCACTTCTTACTCGGCTATACGGTAGACGGGTAAGGGGCGTCACATTTAATGGCCCAGCCCACTGGTGATATTGTCCGCTTTGGGCCGAAGCCCTCACGGTTTTAAAACACGTCACTAGGGGTTACGAACCACCAACTTATAAACCCAGCATCTCTCCCGTGTTTTGTCGATGTGGGATTTGCCTAGGGTGTTACAATCCACCCCCCTTATGGGACTCAGCGTCCTCGCTGAGGTTTGCCCCACCATCGTTCAAGGTTGCACGCGGAGCGGCTCTGATACCACAAATGTAATGGCTCGGCCCACTAGTGATATTGTCCGCTCTGGGCCGAAGCCCTGACGTGTTTTAAAACCGTGAGGGCTTCGGCCCAGAGCGGACAATATCACTAGTGGGCCGGGCCATTACATTTGTGCATCTCTCCCGTGTTTTGTCGATGTGGGATTTGCCTAGGGTGTTACAATGAGCTAGAGTTATATCAGGACTCGTCATAAGATTAGAGGTTTCAGTATAGTTAAAGTAAAGGTAACAGCTATATAGTGAGACCATCTGGACTCGGATATAGGGTCTTGGATAATTTTGACCTTACAATGGAAGTTTTGCCTAAAGTTTAGTAAGAATAGTATACTCCTTGTGTGTCAGCAAGGTGCAAAGTACAACTTTGCTGCCTAAAGGAGATCGAAGGCTAGGAATAATGTTCATAGCCTATGAGATGATGTTATAGGGAATTTTAGAGTATGATAAGAGAGTAGATATCCTTATACAGTTGTGGTAATATAGTAGATGTAGTAACTCTCTTAACGTTAGATGTATTACAAAGTATGCTAATGTCCTTCAAGTGAGATAGTGGATTATTATTGGTGTTGATGACTAAATGATTGGCATCCCAGTTAGGACAATAAGCTGTGGTAGAGAGTTGTTGACTCAAGTACCGTAGAGAGGGTACAAGTTCCATTGTAGTAATTATAAGTGATCGGATCATGATGGATTAAAGGTCTTTGAATTGAATAACGAGTTTAGGTACCCAATATTTTATGTTTGGCTAATTGAGTGGGTATGGGAAAATAGAATCTCTGTACATATCCTCCATGAGGTAGTAGGGGGTAATATGTGGTCTAAAGAACATAAACAGAGATCATATAGTGAATGCATGGCTACTATTCCTTAAGTTCCTCCTTAGCTTTTTGTTGCTTGAGACAAAAGTATACTCTAAATAAAGGAAAGATAAGGACAGAAGTTAGCATAGATAAATCATAGAATATGTGTAAATATAGAAGAAGTGCAAAAGGGAAAGATAGAAGAGGTGGATCAAATGCAGCATGTAATGGCCCGGCCCACTAGTGATATTGTCCGCTCTGGGCTGAAGCCCTCACGGTTTTAAAACGCGTTACTAGGGGTTGTGAACCACCAACTTATAAACCCAACATCTCTCCAGTGTTTTGTCGATGTGGGATTTGCCTAGGGTGTTACAATCCACCCCCCTTATGGGACTCAGCGTCCTCGCTGAGGTTTGCCCCACCATCGCCCAAGAGGACACGCGAGCGGCTCTGATACCAATTGTAATGATCGAGCACCAACCACTAGAGGAATTGTCCGCTTTGGCCATAAGCCTCACGGTTTTGTCCCATAGGTGGAATGGAGAACTTCCCAGGAGGTCACCCATCCTAGGATTTCTCTCAAGCGAGCACGCTTAACCCTGGAGTTCTTCCAACTTTGCTGATGTGGGATTTGCCTAGAGTGTTACAATCCACCCCCCTTATGGGACTCAGCGTCCTCTCTGAGATTTGCCCCACCATCGCTCAAGGTTGCACGCGGAGCGGCTCTGATACCACAAATGTAATGGCCCGGCCCACTAGTGATATTGTCCGCTCTGGGCTGAAGCCCTCACGATTTTAAAACGCGTCACTAGGGGTTGTGAACCACCAACTTATAAACCCAGCATCTCTCCCGTGTTTTGTCGATGTGGGATTTGCCTAGGGTGTTACACACACATGCAAAGTATGTCTTCCAATGTCTAAATGGTTCTTTTAGACTGCCTATCTGTCTGAGGGTAAAAGGTTACACTAAAGTTTAACTATGTGCCAAGTGCCTCTTGTAGCTTCCTTCGGAACCGAGAAGTGAACTAGGGCCCCCTGTCAGATATTATGGATGCAGAAATTCCATGTGATCTGACCATTTCACGAATATAGAGCCTGGTGCATTGGGCAATAGAATAGGTGGTGCATTGCAAAAAGTGAGCTGACCTAGTTAGACGATCCACAATTACCCATATAGAATCATGTCCTCGTGTGGTATGAGGCAATCCAATCACGAAGTCTATAGTAATCATCTCCCACTTTTACTCTAGAATGGGAATCTCCTGCAACTTTTCTGACAGCCTCTGATGTTCAAACTTCACCTTCTGACAAGTTAAGCAGTTAGACACAAAATCTACTATGTCTCTCTTCATGCCATTCCACCAGTACCTTTCTTTCATATCATGATACATCTTGGTGGATCCTGAGTGAACACTGTAGGGTATGTAGTGTGCCTCTTGTATGATCTCATTCCTGAGGTTGTCCACATTTGGCACATATATGCTAGAGCCTTGTATAAGGGTATCATCTACATCAAATCCAAATTCACAATTTTTCCCCTGCTGCACTCTTTCTATAATTTGCATCAATTATGGGTCTCTGTGCTAAGAAACCCTAATCCTGTCCCGTAGATCAGGCCTTACTCTAAAATGTGCCAAAAGTGCACCCAAATCTATTATGGCCAAGATCAAACCCTGATCCATCAACTCATGCAACTCTCAAATCAACGGTCTCTTTTCCGTTGATATATGTGTTAAGCTACCAGAAGATTTCCTGCTCAAGGCATCTGCCATTACATTCACTTTATTAAGGTGATACTAAATGGTACAGTCATAATCTTTCAGAAGCTCCATCCATCTCCTTTACCTTAAATTTAAGTCTCTCTATTGGAAAATGTACTTTAAGCTTTTATGGTCAGTGTATATCTCACACATCTCACCATACATATAATGTCTTTAGATCTTTAATACAAAAATTACAGCTGCCATCTCCAGATCATGAGTAGGGTAGTTTTGCTCGTGCCTCTTTAACTGCCTTAAAATAAACACAACTTTACCATGCTACATTAAAACACACTGCAACCCAACTCTGGAAGTATCATAATACACTGTATACCCTTTTTCACTCACTGGCAAGGTCAACACTGGAGCTGTAGTTAAACATTCCTTAAGCTTTTGAAAGTTCTCCTCACACTCATCTGACCAGATAAATGGGACATTCTTTCGAGTCAACCAGGTCAAAGGAGCTGCTATTCTAAAAAATTCTGCATAAAATGCATGTAGTAGCCTACTATGCTTAGAAAACTTCATACCTTAGTAACTGTGGTAGACCTAAGCTAATCAGTTACTTCTTTAATTTTCTTGGGATCCACCTGAATACCTTCACTAAAGGCCACATGTCCTAAGAATGAAATATTCTCTAGCAAAAAGTCACACTTTAAAAACTTAGCATAGAGTTGATACTCCCTCAAAGTCTGCATAGATGATTGATAACACTTTACTTATATCTGCCCTTGCTGTAGCACACTAAATACCATCCAATTGTCAAACATTCTTTATAGCATCTATTGACATCAGAAAGTGAATTGGGTGTCTCTCCTGACTTGACAAAAGTTTAAGTATTCTCAAGCCACCAAGTCAATACCACTTATCATATCCTACTCCTTTCCTGAAAAAGGAGTTTCTTAACTTCTGCTTGAAACTTCTTACTATCTGACTTACTTCCTAACACAATAGCACTTAAAACAAGGCTCCACCGCTCCATCAACCTGCCAATTTACTATAACTCATTCTAAACGTCCCTTAGTGTTCCTCTCATACCATTCCTTTTGTCTTTCCTCACCTTATATCTTTTCCTTTGAAGATATTCATCCTATCAATGTTAACTTTAAACTTTTATTAATTCTTAATTCTAGCTTGATTTGCTAATTCCATTACTTTCAAATTCTAACTCTGCGATTTATTTCCACTGGCACATACAACATATAGTGTCATACTATAGCACTAGCCTACAACTCATATTATGGAACTTAAGCAATCCACCATGGATGATTCTTCCTGTATCTCCTTCCTAACAGGTCCATCATTACATTTTCATTCTGTATTATTCTTTATAGGGAATTACCCTTCAGGGTTAGATAGGTATCCTTAAACTTATAGGTCCCACCTATACTAACATGGCAGTGAAAAATGTGTGTTATACCACAATCCTAGATAAGATATGTCACGTAGTCATTCTCCTTGATGTAGCCAGATCTCTTGATCCTCTTTCATTCTTGACATTATATATGCACTTATCATCATTTGCCTCAGGAGGCTGTGTACGTACTAATGCCCATCAAATTCTCAATTGATTGGTCACCTTGACACAGCCTCCTTTCTTAAAACATGAGCTAATTTAAAAAGAATGAGAGATCTTCTCTTATAATTTATAATAATAAATAATGTTTAGCTCATACCTCTTAGTCTTCCTTTTTAATTCCATCATTTCTTTGTAATTATTGTGCTTTATTATAAGATATCAGTTGTATCTACCCTTTGTTGTACTATTATCGTACCTGACATATCATCTTAGAATTTACAATTTCCTTTTTTACTCTGCATTTATCCTCCATACTTATTATTATTTGTCCAATGCTCCTTCTACTTGGTTATATTCTAGAAGATAAAGCACTGATAGATTCTTTCAGATCTACTCCAATCTTACCAACAATCACTCCTCAAATTCATGTGCTTCTCAATATCTTATAATTACATCTATACCTATCTTGTCCTATCTTGACTTTTACTAGTATTCTACTATATATTATCATACTATTATTTATGTTTTCTTACATAATTATCCTATTGGTCACACTAAAAATATTTGTCTAACTCCAATTACAGACTCTAGGTCTCACCATCCTGAATTCTAATGTTAAACCTCTGTGCCATTATCTCTTATTTCTTTCTCTCATCAGGCATATTCAAATCTATTAGGCTGAGTTTTATTCAACTTACTACCTACTGACTTCACTTCTTTGTCTGCTAAAGCTATTCGGGCTATCGTTGCACACCCTCAAGTTACTATCTACTTTGGTTACCTACCTAACCTAGCTTCCCTCATACCATTAACACTCAAAAGGTCCTTGTCCCATTGCCTCTTATTCTACCTTGGGGACAGAAAATAGACAAAATTTATTCTAGATCCTTCAACTTTGAGTTTCATGTTCTAGCTCCTAACACTATATCAACTATGACCTGCTCTGAACTCTGCACTTCTAGGTCCTATACCATGACAAACGTCCTCTTTAATGTCATCCTTTTCTAAGCTCTTTATCCTTACTATTTTGTTTATCTTGTTACCTTTCCTAGAACTGCACTTTGCCTCCTCTATATCTTGACTCTACTTTTCCTAATCTTATCCTATTATGAGGCTTACAATTTGTTCTTTAGCCAACTCCTTTTGTCTTACTCAATTATTCTTTAGTTCTACTATTTTTATTAACCTGATTGTCATGTCAGAAACTTATATCCCTTCACTATCTCTATCAAGTCATCAACACCTAGATGTTACTTAGAATTAGTCCTCTAGCTAGTACTTCTACTGGTATTCATGTTATCTCTCCTGCTGCATTTGATCCACCTATTCTATCTTTCCCTTTTGCACTTCTTCTATATTTACACATATTCTATGATTTATCTATGCTAACTTTTGTCCTTATCTTTCCTTTATTTAGAGTATACTTTTGTCTCAAGCAACAAGAAGCTAAGGAGGAACTTAAGGAATAGTAGCCATGCATTCACTATATGATCTCTGTTTATGTTCTTTAGACCACATATTACCCCCTACTACCTCATGGAGGATATGTACAGAGATTCTATTTTCCCATACCCACTCAATTAGCCAAACATAATATATTGGGTACCTAAACTCGTTATTCAATTCAAAGACCTTTAATCCATCATGATCCGATCACTTATAATTACTACAATGGAACTTGTACCCTCTCTACGGTACTTGAGTCAACAACTCTCTACCACAGCTTATTGTCCTAACTGGGATGCCAATCATTTAGTCATTAACACCAATAGTAATCCACTATCTCACTTGAAGGACATTAGCATACTTTGCAATACATCTAACGTTAAGAGAGCTACTACATCTACTATATTGCCACAACTGTATAAGGATATCTACTTTCTTATCATACTCTAAAATTCCCTATAACATCATCTCATAGGCTATGAACATTATTCCTAGCCTTCGATCTCCTTTAGGCAGCAAAGTTGTACTTTGCACCTTGCTGACACACAAGGAGTATACTATTCTTACTAAACTTTAGGCAAAACTTCCCTTGTAAGGTCAATCCACTAACGATACTATAACTTTCTCTGATTGGACGATCCACTAACGACTGCCAGCAGTGACACCCTCACTCCCATCTAGGGCAGCTATACTACCAAAAGTCACATTTATGTCCCCGTGCCTTGCACTAGATAAGTACATTGTTTGCACCATACTGACAAAAACACAACATTCTTTGGAGTACATATTCCCATGGTAGATCTCAACACGTCTATTAACTCTATTTCACATCTCTATATACTCCACGAAAATCAAGACACTAACTGCAGCACTCTTATATTACTCGAGGTATAACACAAAAGCTAGAAACAAGGAATTACAGAAAAAGACGAAATAGGAACCTATACTCCGCATGTGATCTCCTAACAAGACCCCTTTTTAAATCTCTAGACATGCACTTCCCATGAATTTGTAACCAAGCTCTGATACCATTATTGTCATGACTCAAATTATGGGCCAGATCGACACTAGGACTTGGGTCAACATAAGGCCCCCGAAGCCCATAGTAAGCCCAACTAATCTCTAACCCATCCATAAGGCCCATATTTTGAGCCCATTTCTAAGAAATCAACCAGACAGAGTTTGACTATAAGCTAGACCATCCAACGGGAAGTTTTAGCTCACCCAACATGTGATCACAATATACATATATATGGGAGCTCAACTTTCCCTCACAATCATCAACAACTCAATATAAGATCAAATGGGAGTCCAACTCCCTCATCCAAAATGATCATCCATCCATTCATTCCACATACATATATTAATAAGTTTACAATTCTAAAATAATTAACCTTACAATCCCAAGCTAAGTAAAATAATTCTACACATGTGGAGGTCTAGAATTTAAATTTAACAATATAAAATATGAAAATAACTGCTAGTAGACCTGTGAGGTAGGAAGTAGGTTAGACACAAGAAATAAGCTCTCCTGTAACCTGAAAAAAATGGGTGAACAGGAGTAAGTGTTTGACTCATAAAGTAAGATATTGATTTTACTTACAATTTCTATAACTATCTATGTCTAGTGCATCCTAAGAGTGAAATGCATCATCTTCACATATTTCAAACAAATCAAATCATAATCACCTCAAAGGCAATCTGAAGCACTCACCCACTCGTGTGTCACATCCATACTCACACATATATATATGGGAGTTGATCCCCTACACAGATCTTTTAGTTCCATCCTCTGCCAGCGAGATCAACTCAAAGCCAGACTTTCTCTTAATAACCAAATGTGGAGGCTAGCGAGATCAATTCAAAGCTGTGCCTACCCCAACTTATCCATAATAAGGATCAGGTCCTAGCGAGTCAAGCTCCAACTGCGTCTACCCGTCCTATCCATATCCATATACATAACTCATACACACTAACTCACACACACAGCTCCAGATCGCCATAAAGCAACAATCACAACAACATCATCAAACACAAATGCAATACAAGGCGTGCCTAGTAAATAACTATGTACATATATCTATAAGTGATGTATGAACATGCCTTGAATACATAATAATATCAAAAGCGTAAATAAAATCTATATCTACTCACAGAGAGGATGACCTGACTATAGCTAGTCTGACTGGATAAAAGAAGATTGGCCGGCACCTCTCACCTATACATATACATTGACCTCTATCAATTAACTGACAAAATTAATCAATTAATTTAATCTATAAAAGTAAGAATAAATCCTAAGGTATTGCTGAAATTTTAACAGAGTTTCCCTTGTAACTATACCTAACCCCCTACATGAAAATTCAATAAAACAACGCACAGGGCCTTAGGCCCACAATAGCAGCAACAACATCATACGACCCCTCCTGAGCCCGCCAAACCAGACAATACTCAATTGACTACACAAAATAATTATTTAAAAATTCATAGTGTTACACATTTAAACCAGACACTAAAATTTTAGATTTGCAAATAAATTCTATAAAATTTTATGAAATTTATTTATACCAAACACTACCTTAGGCTTCATTTGTTTTGAAAAATAATTTATATATGAAAAATATTTTTCATGGAAAATGTTTTCTAAGAAAATGTATTTCATCAAAATATTTTTTTATAAATCCGTTATTTGATTGTAATGTTAAACTAATAGTATATATTTATATCACACATGTACAACTGTTTTCATACTTTAATAAGATTTTTAAAGTCCAAAAATTGACTTTTAAAAAGAGAAAGTTATTTTCCTAAAAAATAACTTAATTTTTTTATTAGAAAAATATTTTCCTTTAACCCATTTTTCTAAGTGCCTCTAATGTTAAAAAATACAAAAGATATTTTACAGAAATATATTTTCTGCAAAATAAAAAGAGTATAAAAGTATAAATATTTAAAGGTAAAACAAGTTTATTAACATTTTATTTGATAAAAGTACTAAAGAGTTTGATTAATTACAAAATAAGTTTAAAAAAAAAAACACTACAAGAAATTTAAAAAACAGCGACTAAATTTACCGACTATAAAAATATGGTTACAAATTACCGACTTATTACCGACTAAATAGCTATGCCAATAAAATAAAAATGCAAAATATTTTTTACTGATTAAATTACTGACTGTTTATTGACTAAATATTATCGATTACAATTTTTAGTAGGTAAAATTGGTGCTAAAAATGCACGACAAAGAAAGTGACGAAATAGTAAATATTACCAACTAAATATATAGTCGGTAATTACTGACTATCTAATTTTTAGTTGGTATTTACAGATTATTTGCTTTTTAGTTGGTGAAATTCAAAACTCATAACAACATAGTTTTACAACTCAAAAAATAGTACCGACTTAAAAAGTATTTAGTTGGTATTTACCGACTGTATATTATTTAGTCAGTAAATCTAAAAAACTCATGAAAATAAAATTTTACAATTGGAGAGAAATAATACCGACTACATTGTAATTTAATTGATAAATATCAACAAATGTTATGTTTAGTCGATAAAAATAAAGCTAATAAAAATAAAATTATATAATTCGAGAGAAATATTACCGACTAAATGGATAATTAGTTGGTATTTACCAACAAATACTGTTATTAGTCAGTAACGTTAAAGATAATAAAAATAAAATTTTATTAATCAAGAGAAACATTATTGACTACATTGTACATTAGCTGGCATGTACCAACTAATTTTATGTTAGTCGGTAATATTAAAAGTAATAAAAATAAAATTTCATAATTCGAGAGAAATATTATGATTAAAACGCGATTTAGTTGGTAGTTACTAACTAATTTACTTGTTAGTCGGTAAAATTAAAGGCAATAAAAGTGAAATTGAATAATTCGAGGAAAATATTACCGACTATATGATAGTTTAATTGGTATTTACGAACAAATTTGATTGTTAGTTGGTAAAGCTAATTCTTAAAAAAATAAAATCTAATAATTCAAAAGAAATATTACGACTAACTTATATTTTTGTTGGTATTTAGCAACTATATTTTTTTAGTTTGTGCTGTTAAAGCTCATAAAGTTAAAAGTTTTGTAAATTAAGAAAAATATTATTGACTAAATGGTAATTTAGTTAGTATTTACCAACTAATTTTATTGTTAGTCGGTAAAATTAAAGGTAATAAAAATAAAAAATTTTAATTTGAGAGAAATATTACTGACTAAATAGAGTTTTAGTTGGTATTACTAACTAATTTATTTTCAGTCGGTAAAATCAAAGGTCATAAAAATAAAATTTTATAATTCGAGAGAAATAATACAGACTACATTGTCATTTAATTGGTAAATACCAACGAATGTTATGTTTAGTCAGTAAAAATAAAGCTAGTAAAAAGAAAATTATATAATTCGAGAGAAATATTACCGACTAAATAGATAATTAGTTAGTAGTTACCAACTAATATTATTATTAGTCAATAATGTTAAAGATAATAAAAATAAAATTTTATGATTCGAAAAAAATAATACCGACTGAATAATTATTTAGTTGGTATTTATCAACTAAGTTTGTTATTAGTCAGTAAAATTAAAAGTAATACAAATAAAATTCTATAATTCGCGAGAAATGTTATCAGCTAAATATTATTTTAGTTGGTATTTATTAGCTATATTTATTTAGTCGATAAAATTAAAATCAAATAAAAACTAAATTTTACTATTTGAGAGAAGTGGTAATTCAATTAACACCTCATAAAATTTTCATGCATATATTTAGAAGTGGCTAATTCAATTTTGGGTTGAGATAATTCAATAATTAAAATACACTTTTAATTTTTCTTTCTTTAGTTTATGATTTGAATTAAATTAGATTTTAAAATAAATATTGTTAATATAAAAAATTGAATTATATCACCACTTTTTGAAGAAAAATAAAAGATATTTATATAAAGATAGGATTAATGAGAAGGAAAACTATTGATGAAGAAAGTGTAACACCCTTACATTAGGTAGTTAGTACATTCTCTTTACGGAAACTAATGTCTGTTTAGACAGCTAGAATGTCTAGAACCACACTTAAATTAGAGTAAAGAGTCATGTTTTAATTTAATAAAGATCAAATAAGGTTGAAGGAAAATAAAAGAAATTGAGTATAAATTGGTTAAATGAGCCTAAGTTTTCGTGATGGGTGACCTATACGAGGAAGCAAGCGTGAGTTGATTGTCACCCCAAATTCATGTGGGATCCTATAGAATCCTTAATTAACGATTTATTGAGGAATTATGGGGAATTAATAAAGCAAAGAAATGAAAAGGGAATAGGCACAAATAAGTAAATCAAAACCTAAGGTGAACAACTACTAAGGACTCATCCGGTATTACTAAAAAAGATAGACTATAACCCGATGAAGGGCATTTTGGTCAATCCACTTCAACAGTTAACTTTTGACTTAAATGTCCATTAAAATGAGTGAGGCTAATATATAGAAATAGGAATTAATTAAGTAATTGGCGTATGAAAATTGAGAAGGGACATAGGAGGAATTATTAAGATTGTAAAAATAATAATAATTAAAATTATTATTATATTTTAATTAGGATATTTATCTATATATATGAGAGACAAAATACATTAAAAACAAAAGAAAATTTCTCATCTTCTTCCTCCTTCAAGCCGTCCCATTCTCTCTCTTCTCACCTCCATGGATGCTCCAAACCAAGCTTTTAATCATTGATTTTCCCTCACAATTTCCATACAAAATTCATAGGAAACTTTGAATTAGCCCTAGATTGGAAGAAAAAAAAGCAAGAAAACTCAAGAAAATGGAGTGATTGGGAGGATTGGAAATTTGCTATTTGAGGTAAGTAGAGATTTATGTTTAACTAATTGTGAATTCATAGATTTTAAGCTTGATTCTTGAAGTTTTGATGGAAAGTGATAAAAATCATGCATGATATTAAAGGGGAGAATTTCGGCCAAGATGATAGGGTTAGTGTTTATGAACTTTGATGCAATTAGAATTGATTTCTAGCTTGGATGATGATGTAAACATGAATTATGTGTTTGAATTTGCTTGGAATTGGAAGATGAGTAATTAGGGTTTTGAGCAATTAGGGTTCTCTTGGTATAAAGCTCAAGTAATGTTCATAAAGTCATATTATGGTCAATTGGTATGCATTGAATGAGAAATGATGTTGGTTTGGTAAAGGAATTAATGGACATGGAATTGAGCCCTAGGTTTTGAATCTGGACAGCTTGAGTCTAGTGTGATTAGATACTTATAAATTGAGCTACATAACTCCAATTGGTGTGAAACCAATGGGAGATGAAACCTAAGACAAAATACTAAAACTTTCATGAAGAACACTTGCCTAGAAAATGACCGTAGGATACCTCAATTAGAGCTTGAATCTAGATTGGTAAATCTAGACCTGGAAAAATTAACCAAATAAACAATACATAATTAACTAAGCATAACTCACTCCACAAAACTCCAAATTGGGTAATTCTTAAACTTGTGTAATCTTAAGACACAGGGGAATAATTCATATGAAGACTATGAAGATAAATTATGACCCCAACTCACCTAAATTGCTTGAAAAAAGTGAGTCTAGGAATCTGCCCTGATTCTGGACTAGACCTGAAACCTGGGAAAATTTAGGCATCTGACCAGTTTTAGTAAAGTGACCATAACTCAAGCTATATAAATGCAAATTAGGTGATTCTGAAGCCAAAATAACCATAAGACATAGGACTACAAATTTCATGTTTGGACCTAGACCCAGATGTGAGGGCAAAGTGGTTGAAATGTTAGAGTAAGGTAGAACTTCAAAACTGAAATTTCTTACAATTCAGTAATTTTGTCCTGTGACCTCTGTGTAGTAAATAGAGCATAACTTTCTTTGTACATGTCCAATTGAGGTGCTATAAAATGATTTGAAAACTTAAAACAAAGGCCTAAAACTTTGTTTCAGAGACCTAATGCTAATTCTAAGTTTAAGATACTCGGATATAGAATGCAAATTTAAGGTAAAAATCTAGAAAGCCTGAAACTGTAGGATAAGGCACCCGGAACAGTGTCTAGTATTTTGGCTATAACTAGAGATCCAGAACTTCAAATTGAGTGATTCAAAAGGTAATTAAAGCTAAGACATATAGGAATAACTTTCATAAAGATCACCTTATCAAATTTTAACTGGAACTAGGCTGAAATTGGGTTCTAAAGTCAGGTCCCAAACCTGCCCTGAACCCAGAATTTATTTAATTGCATAGTACTTAGAAATTTATTTGATTGGCTATTGGTGAAGGTTAGAATGAGTATTAAGACTTTGTAATTGTGTAATTTCAGTGGATAAGGAGACTTCCAAAGAAGGGAAGAGTTAAGCCAAGTAAAGAGAATTGAAAGAAGGTTTGTGTTTGTGCACAACTTGACTTTATGTTTGTTTTAAAAATTGTAAATGATGTGAATGAACTTTTACAAGCCAAATATGATTTTCTTTTACATTTAGGAATTGATTATACTATCTTGAGCATTCTTGAATCTTGAAATGAATTTATAATTGTGGAAAAGGTGGATGTTGGCTATTTAATTTCATTGTAGCAAGGGGGTGAGTCAGTTTAAATATATTTAGAAGTGTTTTGAGAATTGATGTGTTGCCAACCATTTATGAGGATTTGTAATGTTTTAATGTGACTATTTGATATGTAATTGTGATTATTTGGATGGAAAATTATTTTAAGATTATTTTGAAATCACAGTTGGCATGACAGTCCCTTACGGTATTCTCCATTAGTAACAGCTAATTGGGGTTTGAAATTTGATTGTGTTACCTCCCTCTTTGACTTGCCAGTTGAGGTTGAGTTCAGATGAGTAGTAAGGTTGAGATTGCTTTGTCATTGTGTACAACGCGACATTGATTGGAAATTTTGTATCATGGTCTAAACTACGTGAATGTTGGTAACACTTGTGATTTGTGATTGCTTAAATAAAATGTGATTGAAATCAAATGATTTGGTATTGATTGAAAGATAATGTGTTATTTTCATGGTTTATGGGAAATATGAATTTTGCAAATACCTTTTATGATTTGGCATATATGTTGGTACTAAATTTTTCTTTTAAAATTATTAGTTGCGCACTACTGAGTAGCATTACTCAGCGATAGGTTTTGTATGTTGTCGCAGGTCAAGGGAAAGATAAAGTGGTTGAGTGAACTACTAGAAGCAGTGTTTTGATTGACGACGAGTATAATAGGTATACCCTTGTAGATTATATTTTGATGTAAATGAATAGCTATATGTACGTAAAAGACAATTGAGCAGTTGCATAAAAAGAATTGTAATAATATTTTTGTAACTTTGAAGTTTGTAAATTTGTAATTAAATATCCTTTTGAGTGGTAAAATTGTAAATGAGTGTTTCTTTTGAATTGTAAATGAGATGATTTTATTTTCTTGAAGTGGAATGAAGAGAAAAAAATTACTTAATTATTGAGTGATTTAAATTTATGTATACAATTTATCACAGGTTGATTTTTAACAGGTTTAATATTTTGGATTTGTTAAAATTATAGCTGTCACCACGCAGTTTTTCTAAAACAAAATAATAAATTTGATTTGTTCAAAATTCCTTGTAATATATTTAATGGATAATCGGTAGGCGGAGTTTGGTAATTCATTAGGTATGCTACGGGATCATATCATATCTTATAGAGGGGTAAGGTGTGACAGGTAGCTTGACTCATCATTAAGATTTTTGGTATTTCTTTAAAAAAAATATATATATTATTTTAAAAGAAAAATTCTAGAGGGATGAGTTGGTTGATATTAAACAAAATTTGTCAGAATGCCTATTTCATTATTACTTTCAATACTGATTTTTTGTTAAATTTTACTTAAATTTTTATTTTTTATTGTTTTATTTTATTCCATGATTTTTATTAGAAGCATTATCATTTTAAAAGAATAAAAGAAAAAGAAAGGAAAGAAATTAAAAAAATATATGTAATAAGAATTGAAATTAAAGAAAAGAAAAATGAAAGCAATAAAATAAAAAGGAAGAAAGAGATCATAGCCATTTATTTTAGGTCTTTATTCTAGACCGTTGGATCATACTATATAAATTTCTCTAATGTCGATCCAGCTGCTTCTTCTCTTTCGTCAGCTCGTTTTTTCACCCACGGTGAGATCGTCTCCTATAAAATCCATCGCTAAAGACACCACACATTAGCTATCTTTGATCTATCTCGTGAAACCCAAGTCTCATTTCCTTTTCTTGCTCAATCTCTAATCACTACAGAACCCAAACACCTCCTCATCCATCTTTTCGGCCGAGGCACATTTCCGAAATCCCAATTTGGCTACTGTTTATTACTTCCCTGCTGCCGTATCTATTGTTGTTGCTTTGCTAGGCACGCTCGTGATATTGTTTTGCTGATGACTTAGAGGTAGATTCCTTTTTGTTTCTTACTTTGTTTTTGATTTCAGATAGGCATTTAGTGATATATATTATCTGCAATTGCAAATTTGGAATTGAATCTTTCTGTTTTATACCTATTTTTTGGTTGTTTGATACATCTGAATACATTGCACTCTTTATTTTTTTTTTCTGGTCTTCCTATCACTATTTTGATGCAATTAACCACAAGTTTAGATAAGAACTCAGCAGTTTCAATTTTCATTTTTCTGCAAATATAGTTAAAGTGATAAGTGGAAATTGGCGAGAGTATTGTTAGTTGAAGTTTTAATGAAGTTTACTATTAAATATAAACTAAGTTTATTAGCTTGCTTTCATCTTGTGAATTAGTATAAATTAAAGAATTAGATATGTTGGGAGACCAAATCTACTATGCGAATGCCAAATTGGTTAGTCTAAATTTAAAAAATAGGTTTTTCCATTATGTCATCAGGTTGGTAAGTGTAGGAAAGGTTTTGTAAGGAAGTAATGAAAGCTGAAGATTTTTAACTAAATATTTTCATTCAATCCTTATATGTAAGACTCTCTCTCCCTCTAAATTCATTCTTCACTGCATAGTAAAAGAGAAATTTGAAATAGAAAAGGTTTTGGGGGATTTTATTGTGTTAAGAGGGATTTTATTGTGTTAAGAGGGGTTGGGTTTTTTTTTTATAACTTTAAGAAATTTGAAAAAGCAATAAGTAAAAGAGAAAACCCAAATCAATTGTTTTAACCCAATAATCATATAGGGTATAAAATTCATTAGTATTTACCTATTCAAAATCAATGCTGGTTTTGGAAATGGGATTGGTGCATCTAGGGAAATACTCTCATGTTTTATCTGTTTATAATCTTTGTTGAAAGGTCTGGTCACCCTATCCATGGGAATTAGTGGAGTCTTAGAGAAGTGGTTGTTAATTTAGCCTGGATAATAAGTATATTTTTTGGAGAAATTCAGCGTATTGTCTTTGTTAGTGAAAAAATTTTCCATGGATCTTAGTATGATAAGGCATAATTTCACCTTGCTGTGTTTATATATTTCTCCATTCTCTGGTCTTTTTTATCTGAAATTTCATCTGCCATTTTTCCTTGTATTTAGGCATTTAGGGTGCTGATATTATGCATATTTCCCAAGCAGTAATGTTTCATGGAGTTATTGATTGGTTTTTAATACTTATGTTTCATGGCCATACTATATATAATGTTTGTGGGGCATTTTATTTTATTACTCCTTTCACTCTTGAGATCAAGAAGATCTTTCCTCAATGCTTGTAGGACTAGGAATGCCTTGTTTATATGTGTAATTTAGTTGGTGCATTATTGGTTATGAGAATTTGATTACATATTGATGTGATGACATGGCCCACTCTTCCCATCATAACAACAACTGCCTAACATTTAGTTTTAAGTGGTGTTTGCTCATCCTCATAATCCTGTTCTCCAACTGGGCAACATATTCCTTTTCCAATTCCATTAAGTGGATTCCTTTCCTTCTTCCCAAACAAATTTCAGAATCACAGCTTTCTTAAATTAAAGTATCAGTTTAATTTTTCAATTAAAAAAATATTATGTAGAGGTTATTACCTATTGCATTTCGTGAGCTCCTTCCGAATATAGTTTGGCAAGCATTAATTAAGTTAAGCTTGTTTTTCAAATATCTTACTTCTACAAATATTAAGGTTCAAGATAAGGAGCGTCTAGAAGCAGAAATTCCCATTATTATTTGCAAATTAGAGCGCATATTTCCTCTTGCCTTTTTTGACTCAATGGAACATCTTCCCACCCACTTGCCATACGAAGCAAAAATTACAGGCCCACTGCAATATCGATAGATGTATCCTTTTGAGAGGTAATAGATACTTCTTATTTTTCTTTAAATGTTATGAAATGTATTGTAAACTTTTTGTAAGCCATTTGCCATTTTTTTTTATTTTTAGATTTCTCCACCACCTAAAGTAAAATGTAAAGAACAAAGCAAAAGTAGAAGGTTCAATATGTAATGCATACTTAGTTGAAGAAGCATCCAATTTTTGTGCACATTACTTTGAGCGTCATGTAATAACGCGGGATCGATAAGTACCCCGAAATGATGATGGTGGGGATGATGCTGATACCAAAGGATATTTATCAATTTTCAAGTATCCCAGTCGACCATCTGGTAGAGTGAAAACAAGGGTGTTGGCTGATGATGAATATAAGGCTACCCAAATATATTTTCTACTAAATTGCCCTGAAATTGACACATATGTAAAGTAAGTTTATCAACAATCCAAAATTTAAGTTAAGTTTCTAGAAGTCCTTGTGAATTTTCCTTTCCCTCTAAAAATGGCCCAATTTAATTGTATATGTAGTTTATTCCTAATGGAAATGCGACAAGTGTCACGTAATATTAGTGATGCAGAAGTTGATGAAGCACTAGAAAAAAGATTTGCAGATTGGTTCAAATGTTATATAAGTATCAATTTGTTTAACTCATTTCATTATCAATCTTTAAAAAATATAATACGTAATAATAACGATTTCAATTCTCTTTAACTTATCAGGCAAGGCATTCAAATATTGATAATAAATTCATTAGGGATTTAGTAGAGGGACCATTAAGAAGTGTGAAATCATATCCTGTATATTTCATAAATGGTTATAGATTTCACACAAGCAGCCATGGTGCTAATCGATCCACAATAAATAGCGGAGTTTGCATTAGGGGTTCAACATATGGTGACAACTCCAATGATTACTATGGTATCTTGAAAGAGATAGTTCAACTTGAGTACCTTGCATTACCAATAAAGAGAACTGTTCTCTTCAAGTGTGAATGGTTTGATCTAACTCCGGATGTTGGTATTAAGGTTCACAAACACTATAACTTTGTGGATATCAATCACCATAAAAGATTAAATAAATATGAACCATTCATACTTGCTTCATAAGCTAAACAAGTGGTTTACATCCCTTATCCTAGCTTGAGACGAGACAAAGCTGATTGGTATGCGGTATGCAAAATGAAGCCTAGGTCTGTTGTCATCATGCCTCAGACAAATGTAACGGAGCAAATACCAGACCAAGCATTTCAAGATGAGGTAGTAGAAGTGTTACAAATTAATACGGAAGTAGAAGATCAACATATTGGACCATTAGATGATTCAAGTGGTGAACTACTAGAGCTTACAACCATTGAAAAAGAGGAACTATTGGACTAGGCAGATCTAAATCATACAATAGCAAGCGATGAAGAAGAACTCCATGAATATGATGATGATAGTGAATAAATTGTATTGTAATGGATAGTGATCTAAATTTCAAAAGCAATATATAATTTAACTTTAACGTAATGATTGTGATATTATCATATTATTCATGTCTATTATGTTATAATTTAAATTTATGAACTATTTGTGACAAGGAGATGTGTATAATAAATGTGTAAGTCGGGATGGCACTGTTATTATTATTATTATTATTTTTTTTTTTTTTTTGAATTGTAGGTTAATGGAATTTTTCTAAAATAAAATTAAAGTTTAAAGATTTTTTGGTAACGAATTGAAGATGATTAACAAAAGCAAAATAATCTATATAGTTAAAGGAAGACAAGTAAAAATTACTCATAATTTCAATTTATTCTAGACTTCTTTTAAAAATGATAGCAGTTAGAGTACCTATAAAAATCACCATATTCGAATCCGAACCTAAATAAAATTTTCAATACTCGAATCGTTCCAAAACCGATTAAAATTTATCTTTAACTATCCGAATCCATCACAAACCCAATTATTATTACTCGAAAAATATTCAAACCTTTTAATTAACAATTTACATAAAGTATTTTTTTATTAATAATATATATTTTACAAATTTAATAAGTCTATAAAATTTTTAAATTCTATTTATTGAAAATATATATATATATTTATAAATATTATTATAAAAAATATATATTTTATATTTAACTAATTAGTTATATAAACGGGTTTGGATAATGAACACCTAATATATAAAACCGAATCTGGTAAGTATATTATTTTTCAAATCTGAATCCGTATCAAACCCGGCTATATGTATACTATCTAAGTTCTATCCTATTAAAGTTATATTGGGTCGGGCATAAATGTCCTCATTGGTTTTATTGTTGTTTTGTGTTAGAAGGTACGATTTGGAACTTCACATAGTTCATGCAAACCTACTTGGGCAGATAACAGTTGTTGGGGCAAAGCGAGGTTAGAAAAATAACTTTCATTTTTTAAAATAGAAAGTCATTTTTCCTTATTTTTTTAGGTTATTTTTTTTTATCAAGTTTCTTAAACACTCCCAAACATTAAAAAATAAAAAAAAAATATTAAAAAAAATATGAAAAACATTTTCCTTCAAACAAATATAGCCATAGTATTATGTGTTTAGTCCTTTTATATTTAATAATTTGTTCTTTTGTAGGGATTTGAAATGAATGCAAGGCCAATTCAACCATTTTATGGAAGATCCCTCTATTTATACAATCCATGTGAGATAATTGGAAATTTTGCTTAAACTTCTATAGGTTATTTCAGAAGAAATTAAGAGAAATCCAAACACGTTAATTGTATTCCATATATATCCTCCATGTTCAATTACAATATAATTAATAATAAAAATTAAATCTTTGAGAATATAATAAAATAAGATATTAGTATATTTTATTTTGTTGTATTGTTTAAGATGTGAATAAAGTTTTATTTCTTTTTTTAATAAATTTTATTAATTAATATTGACTTTGTTCGGAATAAATTATATACAAGAAAAAGAATTTAATAAAATTCATACATAATCATGTTTGTTTTTAATTTTTTTAAAAATAAATATTTATTTAAGTTATAAAATTTAAAATTCTTTTATTTTAAATATAAGAATTAATTAAATTAAATTCTCATAAAATTAATTTTAGATTTCAAACAGTAAATTTTGTTATTACGTGGATTGATTCACATTTAACTTTGCAGAAGTGCCTTCACTATGTATTTATGACTAAATAAAAATATTTAACCTTCAACCATATCCAAAGACTGAAATAAATTGAAAATTATATTGGATAGCATTAAATTGGAGAATATAAATTAGAATCAATTTTATACTTATATTTTTATAATTTTTAAATATATTATATAATTTTAATATAATTATTTATATATATTCATATGTAGATACATATGTTTTCTCCTATTTCTCTAATTTTTTTTAAATAATTTATAGTCATATCCAACGCACATCCTGTTAATATTTTTATAATTGACTTTTTTTTTTAATTTACTATTCACAGACTAAAACTAAATAGAAATAAGTCAAATTTACCTTTTATATTTTTTCAAAATGTCTAATTTAATTTATTTTTTCACTTTTATTTAATTTAATCTTTTTATTTTAATTTAAATTTAAATTGATTTAATGCACAATTCACTCATCACTTATGACTTAGTGTATGAGTTATTTTCTTTTTCTTTCTTCAATATTTGTAATGTTAATTAATTAATTAATCTTTTTAATGTTAATTAAATAATTATAATTAGTTAATTTTTTATATTTAACTCTTTAATATTAATTAACGATATGAAAAAAATAATATTTTATATTTTTAATTTTATTTAATTATAATTTTCTAATTTTAATTAAGAAAATGAAAATATAAAATAATATTTTTTATTTTAAATAATTAAAATTAATAACAATCATAATTTTTAATTTTAATTAATTATATGAAAATAAAACTATTGTTTACCATTTTTCAATTTAATTAATTAATAAAAATATAAAAATAATATTTTTTTCATACTTTCATTTTAATTACTTATATTAAATAATATTATTTTTATTATTTAATTTAATTAATTATAAAAATATAAAAATAACATTTTAATATTAAAAAATAAAAAAATATTAAAAATGGAAAATGCTCAATTTAGTCCCTGCACTTATTAGAAAAGTTCAATTTAGTCAATTTCTAATTTTTTTATCTACTTTAGCAAAAAAGTTTCAATTTAATATCAACTTTAACTCAAATTTTAAAATTTATAAGTTAAATTTCTTAATTTTTTTATTAAAATAAAAAATTAAAAAGTTTAATTTTTTTAATTTTGAGACTGAATTTATTGATTTCTTGATTTAAATCTAAAAATTAAGAAGCTCAATTTATTTATTTTCTTAATTTTTGAGCTAAATTGAGTCTAAATTGCAACTTTTAGGCTAAATTAGATAAAAAATTAAAAATAAACTAAATTAAATTTTTCAATAAGTACAGGTGTGGAATTGAGCTGTAATCTTAAACTAAATTATTATTATTTGAAAAATAATATTTTAATTAATAATTTATATTTTAAAAATTTAATAATTTTATAAAATATTTAAATTCTCTATTTAAATTATAATATATAAAATTTTATAAATATTATTATAATATATATATATATATTTAATTAATTACTTATATAAATAGATTCAGGTAATAAATTCTATATATATAAAAATCAAACCCTTTTTCAAACTTGAATTATTTTAAATCTGATTATATACCATCTAAATTTATTTTATTAAGATTTGGTCTGATTAGATACTTGTAAATACCCGATAAAGTAATAGAAATCGAATTCAATGAAAAATCAAATTGATTTATTTTTTAAATTTTGATTTTTCATTTAATTGATGTGATTTTGATTATTATTTGGGTTACCTCTGTTCGATTTCCATTTAAAAAAAATTAACTTATTGGCTAAAAGAAAGCTAATCCTTAACGATAATTTTATTCAATTTTTTTAATTTTAACAAAATTGGTCAAAATTTTAAAATGTATAAAATTTTATGTAAATTTCCGAAAATTTAAAAATTTATTGCAATTTTATCCATTTTTTTTATATATATCCTCTTACACTTCATTTTTTTATTGATCCAACCTTATCGATACTATTAACTACTTTCAACTTTATTTTGACATCCATTGTACATCAAAAAATTGAAATTTGAGTGGTAAGAGAAGATAAGGCTTAACTTTGTTTACCCTCATCCTTCATTAATTCACATCTTCCTAAACAGAGATAAAATAATTATTTCTCTTAATCTTTACACTCATCCAAACAGACCCTTGACCTTAGCATGAGGAACTCAATAGTACAGATAATACGAGGAACTCAATAGTATAGATAATTAAAATTATAAGGATAAAATAATATAAATAATTAAATATCAATTATTAAATTAATTATAAGGAAACGCGTAAATATGCCTTGCACTGGGACTTTGATAACATTATGTGTAAATACGCGTATATATCGATCCTCTTGTATGCGAATCAAATATCAATTTCATTCAAAACAAATTTTATAACATTCTTCCCTTCGTATTCAATTCAATGCCGATTCATTTTAAATTTTTCAGTGCAAAGGAGTATGATTCCTTCTCGGTGGATAGCTCTGTTATTTCTGTTGATGCTCTGAAACAGAAAATTGTTGAATTAAAGTATAAATCTAAATCCAATAGCTTGTGTTTGGGTACTGATTTGGACCTTGTGGTCGTTAATGCCCAGACGAATGATTGTTACGCTGATGATATGCTGATCCCTAACAATACTAGGGTTCTGATTCGTCGTGTTCCTGGATCACGACGTCGCAAGCCCATCGACAATACAACTATTGTTGTTAGGGAAAAGCAACGGCCACTTAGTTCCTCTTATTGTACTGGTTCTAATTCCTCCAAGATTAGCTCTGAAACTGCTATTACTGCTTCATGCAGAAGCAACCCTGCAAATACTGGTGTTAGTTCTGTTTGTTCAAGTACTGTCACTAGTTTGTCCACAACAAAACCCAATGGGGGTGATGGATTTCGATGTGACGATGGGTTTGGGGATGATGTGTTTGTGATTCCTAGAATGAAGCCAGTTCAGCATAGCAAGTCAACTGTAGATGCAGAATCTGATGAGGACAGCAAGATTAAGGCTTTAGTAAATGCTCCAGCCTTGGAATGGCGGTTGGAAGGTTCAAATGGTGTGAAAAATGGTAGGGGTTTTAGTGGATTGGTGAAGAAAATACCACCAGAGGGTTATGTATGTCACAGATGTAAAGTGCGAGGACATTTTATTCAGGACTGCCCAACAAATGGAGATCCAAATTATGATTGCAAAAGATTGAGGCCTCCTACTGGAATTCCCAAGTCGATGCTGATGCCAAACCGAGGTGGCTCTTATGTGTTGTCAAGTGGTGCAACTGCTGTTTTACAGCCAAATTATCATGCTTTTGAGAAGGAAATTTTTGGCTGCTTGCCTTCAAAGAGATCCTGGTCTGCTAGTGATCTTCCACCAGAACTTCTCTGCCCCTTGTGCAAACAAGTAATCAAGGATGCTGTCTTGACTAGCAAATGTTGTTTCAAGAGCTTTTGTGATAAGTGTATCAGGGTTCATCTAATCACCTCTAAGTTGAAATGTGTTTGTGGGGCAACAAATATCCTTACTGATTATCTGATTCCAAACATGACGCTTAGGGACACAATTAATTGCATTGTGAAATCTGGTCCTTGTTACAGCAGCAGTGGTGAAAATGCCAAAAGAAACTCTTTCCAAGATAAGGATATGGAATTGGCTCACTTTTCAGAACCTCAGATCTCTACAACAAAACCATCTGCAGAATCATTTCAGGAAGAGCAGAAGCCATCACCTGGTGATGTAGAAGATGGGGCAAATAAAAGAAAACTTATTGACGCTCCACACCAGACAACTAAGAAAGCTAGAACTACAGGAGCAACTAATGTATCTGAAGATACTATTGGGCCAATGAGAATGAAAGATACAGCATCACAAGAAGGTGTCATGGGGGTTGAAGAAAAAGTGCAGCAAATAGGGAAGAAAAAGGACGAGAGAGAAGTGGTCAAGGGTGAAGTCAAGCAAAAGGTGGTTTGTGGTGCGAGAGGAAAGAAAAAGAGAGAAAGAAGTCAAGATGTTGAGACTGAGAGCTATATGATGCCTATTGGTTCTTATGCATACAATCCAAACTGGGTTGGTGCGCAGGTGGGGTTGGAAGGATATATGGCACCTTATTATGCTGCTGGTGCGATGATCTATGGATTGAGCTCCTTTGGAACATCATTCAATGGTCTGATGAATCAATACACTTTTAGTATGCAGTGAATGGGTGACAGGAGATGACGCTGTGGGTTAAAAGCTTGGATGTTGACTTTTAATGGCAATCGTTCCTCTTTTTCTAGTTTCTTTTGGGTCTAAATGTACAGTAGGAGAACATAGATTTATGTTGGTCTAACATTGGCCAGTTTTGTAATCGCTGTTTTAATATTCTTATAAAACTCTCATATTCTTTTTTCCAATAATTTTGTTGTTTATTTCATTTATTTATTCTCACAACGAATGTGTCTTTTGCAAAAAAAATAAGGGTTGCAAGGAAGCTTGAAAGTATTGAACAAAGTGCACGAATCTTTTTTTGGATTTGGAAGGGCATTCATTGTTAGCATTCCATTTTGGTAGCCTATTTCATGAGTGCTATATGGTGAATTTTTTGGAAGATTATTCATAATTTTTTATTAAAAATTGCTATTATTGCGGTTTATTAATATTGTGGATCATCTTTTATAATCTAATGTTTGAAAATTGAAGAAAAATTAAGCTGTTGTGGTTCTTAATTAACAGGAGGAGAAAATTAAAGAATAAAAAATAAATTAAAAAAAATTAAATCAGACGAGATCGAATTAGTCAATGGATGACAAAAAAAATTAAAGAAAATTCTGTTTGTTTTTGTCCTCCCTTTTTGCTAATTATTTACATAAAAATAATTGCAAAAACCCACAAATGAATTCTATAGCATATGCTATTTCTTGCCATTTTTAATTGCCAAAAGGAGGAAGAAAATGCTCCGAAGTCAAGCCCCAAACATTGAAATCTACATCTTCAATCTTTCATTTCTCTACCATCTCCCTTTTGTGATTTGCAGACTGTTCTCCATATCTAAAAACTGCGACACGAGTCTTACCACTATGTGCAATATTTAACTCCATCAATAATTATATACTGATAATCTTGCATTACAAATTAACTAAAATGAAAGAATTACTTTTTAATTCTACATTACTGTTCCTAAATGCTTTTTAATGGCATGTGCAAATGTACCCAGGATTTCAGGACCCATTTGATTTGTATATTGGAAATGAAATCAATGTTGGAATCGGAATCGAGCGAAATCAAAAATAAAATGATAAATTTTCATTTATATTTAGTTCATTGTATAATTGAAGTCAAATTTCTTTTTAAGATATTTGATTTGCATATGTAAATTACAAAATTACAATCAAACTTATTTTGTACTTAATGAAAATTAATTTAAATTATTTTTTATACTTTTATATTTTTACTTTTTAATTTTAATTATTATAAGAGAATATAAAAAGAATATTTTTTATTTTTTTATTTGAATTAATTATAATTGCAATTATAATTTTTAATTTTATTTATGCATAAGTAAGAATAAAAATAATACATTTCATCTTTTTACTTTAGATAATTAAAGTTAATTATATTCAAAATTTTTATTTAAATCAATAGTATGAAAATATAAGAATTATATTTTTACTGCGTTTCATTCTAGTTAGGTGTAATTAATTATAATTATAATGTTCAATTTTAACTATTTATACGAAAATATAAAAATAATAATTTTATATTTTAATTATTATTATTATTATTATTTTATTTTTTATTTTAATTAATTATTAAGATTATTTTAATTATTATGATTTTTATAATTATAATTATAATTTTTAATTAATTATTTGAAATATAAAAATATTTTAATGACTATAATTATTTAACTATTGTAATTGTAATTATAATTTTTATTTTTATTTTTAATTAATTATTTTAAACATAAAATATTATTTTCATATTTTTATTTTAATTAATAATATGAAAATATAAAAATTGAAACATCTCAATGAATACATGGATAAGATAATCATTCTTATTCTTGTGTTTTGATTCCCAAAGAGAAATAATGATTCTTGTGAGAATTGGATTTCCTAGTTTGTGAGAATATAAATAAAAAAAATGAATTTTTAAACACCCACAAAAAGAATCATTCTAATTCATTTTCATTTCTAAGTCAATTTTTTGTGAGTCAAATGAGGCCTAAATACGATATTACAAAGATATGATGATAGAGATTGATTTGGGAATTAGTGTTAATGAATTACTTAGTAGGCTCTCATCCTACTGATGGTAAGATTTTTGCATCCTTAAAAGCAACTATTATTCGATTAAAACTTAACGTATAATCCAATGATAAATTTTTGCATTTCATTCAATGCCCATCTAAATTTTATTTATATTTATACATTCATTTATTCAATATGATTAGTAAATAATTACACAAGGAACTTAGAAATTATAATGTGATATTAGAAAATATGAATTAATATAGTTAAACATATCCATTTCAATTATTTTTAATATATATATACCATAAAATAAAAAATAAAATGCAACCACTTAATTAAACCAAATATTTTTATTTAATAGCTGAATTGCTTGCACGGCCAAAATCGCATCTGATTACAAAAAGAGATCCATCGGAACTATTGCTAAGCAATAAGGAGAAATTATATAATACAGCCATAATTCCATATATGATGCCTATTGGTTCTTATGCATATAATCCATACTGGGTTGGGGCGCAGGTGGGGTTGGAAGGATATATGACACCTTATTATGCTGCTGGTGCGATGATCTATGATTGAGCTCCTTTGGAACATCATTCAATGGTCTGATGAATCAATACACTTTTAGAATGCAGTAAATGGGTGACAGGAGATAAGGCTGTGGGTTAAAAGCTTGGATGTTGACTTTTAATCGCAACCGTTCCTCTTTTTCTAGTTTCTTTTGGGCCTAAATTTACAGTAGGAGAACATGGATTTACGTTGGTCTAACCTTGGCCAGTCTTTTAATCGCTGTTTTAATATTCTTATAAAACTCTCATATTCTTTTTTCCAATAATTTTGTTGTTTATTTCATTTATTTATTCTCACAACGAATATGTCTTTTGCAAGAAAAAAAAAATAAGGGTTGCAAGGAAGCTTGAAAGTATTGAACAAACAGTAGAACAAAGTGCACGAATCTTTTTTTGGATTTGGAAGGGCATTCATTATTAGCATTCCATTTTGGTAGCCTATTTCATGAGTGCTGTATGATGAATTTTTTGGAAGATTATTCATAATTTTTTATTAAAAATTACTATTATTGCAGTTTATTAATATTGTGAATCATCTTTTATAATCTAATGTTTGAAAATTGAAGTAAAATTAAGTTGTGGTTTTTAATTAACAGAGGAGAAAATTAAAGAACAAAAAATAAATTTAAAAAAATTAAATCAGATGAGATCGAATTAGTCAATGGATGACAAAAAAAAATTAAAGAAAATTCTGTTTGTTTTTGTCCTCCCTTTTTGCTAATTATTTACACAAAAATAATTGCAAAAACCCACAAATGAATTCTATAGCATATGCTATTTCTTGCCATTTTTAATTGCCAAAAGGAGGAAGAAAATGCTCCGAAGTCAAGCCCCAAACATTGAAATCTACATCTTCAATCTTTCATTTTTCTACCATCTCCCTTTTGTGATTTGCAGACTGTTCTCCATATCTAAAAACTGCGACACGAGTCTTACCACTATGTGCAATATTAACTCCATCAATATACTGATAATCTTGCATTACAAATTAACTAAAGTGAAAGAATTACTATTTAATTCTACATTACTGTTCCTTAATGCTTGTTAATGGCATGTGCAAATGTATTCTAGGATTTAAAATTATTTTTTTTTATACTTTTATATTTTTACTTTTTAATTTTAATTATTATAAGAGAATATAAAAATAATATTTTTATATTTTTTTAATTTGAATGAATTATAATTGCAATTATAATTTTTTAATTTTATTTAATTATAAGTAAGAATAAAAATAATACATTTCATCCTTGTACTTTAGATAATTAAAGTTAATTATATTCAAAATTTTTATTTAAATCAATTATATGAAAATAAAAAATTATATTTTTACTGTGTTTTATTCTAGTTAAGTGTAATTAATTATAATTATAATGTTTAATTTTAATTATTTATATTCAAATATAAAAATAAGAGTTTTATATTTTTATTATAATTATAATTATTTTATTTTTTATTTTAATTAATTATTTAATTATCAAGATTAGTTTAATTATTATGATATTTATTTATAATTAAATAAATGGATAAGATAATCATTCTCATTCTCATTTTTTAATTTTCAGGTTGAAAAGAGAAATGATGATTTATGTGAAAATTGAATTCTTTAGTTTGTGAGAATGGAAATGAAAAAAAACGAATTTCTAAATATTCATAAAGATAATCATTTCCATTCATTTCTATTTCTGGGTTAATTTTTGGCCAACCAAAAGAGGTCTAAAATAAGATATTACAAAGATAAATTAGTGTTAAGGAACTGCTGATGATAAGATTTTCGCATCCATAAAAGCAACTATTAGCTTAATTGCCGACTTTGAAAATTAAAAGGTCTAACTGAATGAAAAATATTTAGATATTCAATTGAAACTTAACCTATAATCCAATGATAAATTTTTGCATTTTCCCGATTCAATGCCTATCTAAATTTTATTTATATTTATGATTATCGAAAAATTAACCTTTATAATTAAAATTAAGCATTCATTTATTTAATATGATTAGCAAATAATTACACAAGGAACTTAGAAATTAGAATGTGATATTAGAAAATATGAATTTGATATTAGAAAATATGAATTAATATACTTACACATATCCATTTAAATTATTTTTAATATATATACTATAAAATAAAAAATAAAATGCAACCGCTTAATTAAAGCGTATATTTTTATTTAATCGCTGAATTGCTTACATGGCCAGAATTGCATCCAATTACAAAAAAGAGATCTTTCGGAACCATCGCTAAGCAATCAGGAGAAATTATATAATACTGCTGTGATTTCATAGAGGATGACCTACATAAAATAGCAAGCCAATGAAATTCATATAAATAGGTATAAGTGGATCCCATGATATTCAGTTTTTTTTATGTGTTGAAAGCAATTTTTTATTTCCTTTTAAATAATAACTACCTATCCTTGTTTGGTTCAATTCCATGATAAAATTCATTTCATTTGTAAATGAATTTCTTTGATATATTTTATATTAAATATGAAACTCATTTCAAATGAAATAAATTTTGTATTTGAAATAAATAAAGTAAAATAAAATGATGTATAATAAGAGAATAATTTTATCACTTGAAATACATATGATTTTAAGTTTATAATTTATTTGCAAATTCTATCAATTTTGATGGAATTTGGTTTAGTTATAATAAATTCCATGAAATTGATTATTAAGGCTTTCAAATGAATTTTCATTTTGTCACGACCGGAATTATGAGCCAGACCAGCATTAGGATTTGGGTTAGTATAAAGCCCCCGAAGCCCGTAGTAAGCCCAACTAATCTTTAACCTATCCATGAAGCCCATATTTTGAGCCCGTTTCTAAGAAATCAATCGGACAGAGTTCGACCATAAACTGGACCATCCAACAGTGAGTTTTTAGCTCACCCGACCTGTGATCACAATATACATATATATGGGGAGCTCAGCTCTTCCTCACAATCATCAACAACTCAATATAAGATGAAATGGGAGTCCAACTCCCTCATCCAACATGATTATCCATCCACTCATTCCACATACATATATTAATAAGTTTAGAATTCCAAAATAATTAATCTTACAATTTCAAGCTAAGTAAAATGATTTTACACATGCAGAGGTCCAGAATTTAAATTTAACAATACAAAATATGAAAATAACAGTTAGTAGACGTGCGAGATAGGAAGCAGGTTAGACACAAAAAATAAGCTCTTCTATAACCTGGAAAAAATAGGTGAACAGGAGTGAGCATTCGATTCATAGAGTAAGATATTGATTTTACTTATTATTTCTATAATTATCTATGTCTAGTGCATCCTAAGAGTGAAATGCATCATCTTCACATATTTCAAACAAATCAAATCATAATTACCTCAAAGGCAATCTGGAGCACTCACCCACCCGTGTGTTACATCCATATTCACACATATATATATGAGAGCTGATCTTCTACACAGCTCTCTTAGTTCCAACCTTTGCCAGCGAGATCAACTCAAAGCCGGACTTTCTCTTATTAACCAAATGTGAGGGCTAGCGAGATCAACTCAAAGCCGTGCCTACCCCGACTTATCCATAATAAGGATCGGGTCCAAGCGAGTTAAGCTCCAGCTGCGTCTACCTATCCTATCTATATCCATATACACAACTCATACACACCAACTCACACACACAGCTCCAGATCGCTAAAAAGCAACAGTCACAACAACATCATCGAATACAAATGTAATACAAGGCGTGCCTAGCAAATAACTATGTACATATATCTATAAGTGATGCATGAGCATGCCTTGAATACATAATAATATCGAAAGTATAAATAAAATCAATATCTACTCACAGAGAGGATGACTCAACTACAGCTAGTCCGACCGGATAGAAGAAAATTGGCCCGCACCATTCACCTATACATATACATTGACCTCTATCAATTAACTAACAAAATTAACCAATTAATTTAATCTATAAAAGTAAGAATAAATCCTAAGGTATTGCCAAAATTTTAACAGAGTCTTCCTTGTAACTAGACCTAACCCCCTGCATGAAAATTCAATAAAATGCAACACACAGGGCCTGTAATGGCCCGGCCCACTAGTGATATTGTCCGCTCTGGGCCGAAGCCCTCACGGTTTTAAAACGCGTCAATAGGGGTTACGAACCACCAACTTATAAACCCAGCATCTCTCCCGTGTTTTGTCGATCTGGGATTTGCCTAGGGTGTTACAATCCACCCCCCTTATGGGACTCAGCGTCCTCACTGAGGTTTGCCCCACTATCGTTCAAGGTTGCACGCGGAGCGGCTCTGATACCACAAATGTAATGGCCCGGCCCACTAGTGATATTGTCCGCTCTGGGCCGAAGCCCTCACGGTTTTAAAACGCGTCAATAGGGGTTACGAACCACCAACTTATAAACCCAGCATCTCTCCCGTGTTTTGTCGATGTGGGATTTGCCTCGGGTGTTACAGGGCCTTAGGCCCACAATAGCAATAACATCATACGGCCCCTCCTGAGCCCGCCAAACTAGATAATACTAAACTGACTACACAAAATAATTATTTAAAAATTCAAAGTGTTACATTCTTCCTCCCTTATAGAAAATTTGTCCTCGAATTTTGCACAAGACAGAATAATAATAAAGAACTACATATTAAACAAATACGGGTACTTGCTGCGCATACCCCACTCTGACTCCATGTGCATTTCTCCACAGATTGACTCTTCTATAGAACTTTAACTATGGGAATCTATTTTGATCAAAACCACCTTAGCTGATAGTCCACTATAGCTACTAGCTGCTCCTTGAAAGTCAAATTCTCATCTAACTCTACTGTGTCTAGTTGTAGCATATGAGAAGGGTCAGAAACATACTTCCTAAGCATGGAAATATAGGATACTGGAAGCTTGATGGCAACTCTAACAGATAAGCAACTGCTCTTACTCTATCCGTGATCTTAAAAGGTCCTACGTAACAGGGTGTCAATTTGCCTTTCTTTTTAAATCACATAACCCCTTTCATAGGAGAGACCTTTAAGAACACATAATCACCCACTACAAATTCTACATCTTTCCTCTTTGGATTTGCATAACTCTTCTGCCTTCTAAAAGCTATCTTTAAATGTTCTCTTATAAAAAAAACCATCTCTAAAGTGTACTACACTAGATCTAAGTCATGTACTCTCGCTTAGCCAACTTCTGTCCAACACAGAGGAGACCTACATTTCCTGCCATATAGTGCCTCATAAGGTGCCATTCTAATATTGGAATGATAACTATTATTGTACGCAAACTTCACTAATGGTAGCTGATCATGCCACTAACCTTCAAAATCTAGCACACACATGCAAAGTATGTCTTCCAATGTCTAAATGGTTCTTTTAGACTGCCTATCTGTCTGAGGGTAAAAGGTTATACTAAACTTTAACTATGTGCCAAGTGCCTCTTGTAGCTTCCTTCGGAACCGAGAAGTGAACTAGGGCCCCCTGTCAGATATTATGGATGCAGAAATTCCATGTGATCTGACCATTTCACGAATATAGAGCCTGGTGCATTGGGCAATAGAATAGGTGGTCTGCACAGGTAAAAAGTGAGCTGACCTAGTTAGACGATCCACAATTACCCATATAGAATCATGTCCTCGTGTGGTATGAGGCAATCCAATCACGAAGTCTATAGTAATCATCTCCCACTTTTACTCTAGAATGGGAATCTCCTGTAACTTTTCTGACAGCCTCTGATATTCAAACTTCACCTTCTGACAAGTTAAGCAGTTAGACACAAAATCTACTATGTCTCTCTTCATGCCATTCCACCAGTACCTTTCTTTCATATCATGATACATCTTGGTGGATCCTGAGTGAACACTGTAGGGTATGTAGTGTGCCTCTTATATGATCTCATTCCTGAGGTTGTCCACATTTGGCACACATATGCTGGAGCCTTGTATAAGGGTATCATCTACATCAAATCCAAATTCACAATTTTTCCCCTGCTGCACTCTTTCTATAATTTGCATCAATTATGGGTCTCTGTGCTGAGAAACCCTAATCCTGTCCCGTAAATCCGGCCTTACTCTAAAATGTGCCAAAAGTGCACCCAAATCTATTATGGCCAAGATCAAACCCTGATCCATCAACTCATACAACTCTCAAATCAACGGTCTCTTTTCCGTTGATATATGTGTTAAGCTACCAGAAGATTTCCTGCTCAAGGCATCTGCCATTACATTCACTTTAGTAAGGTGATCTTGAATATGCAGTCATAATCTTTCAGAAGCTCCATCCATCTCCTTTACCTTAAATTTAAGTCTCTCTATTGGAAAATGTACTTTAAGCTTTTATGGTCAGTGTATATCTCACACATCTCACCATACATATAATGTCTTTAGATCTTTAATGCAAAAATTACAACTGCCATCTCCAGATCATGAGTAGGGTAGTTTTGCTCGTGCCTCTTTAACTGCCTTAAAATAAACACTACTTTACCATGCTACATTAAAACACACCGCAACCCAACTCTGGAAGTATCATAATACACTGTATACCCTTTTTCACTCACTAGCAAGGTCAACACCGAGTGTAGTTAAACATTCCTTAAGCTTTTGAAAGTTCTCCTCACACTCATCTGACCAGATAAATGGGACATTCTTTCGAGTCAACCAGGTCAAAGGAGCTGCTATTCTAAAAAATTCTGCATAAAACGCATGTAGTAGCCTACTATGCTTAGAAAACTTCATACCTTAGTAACTGTGGTAGACCTAAGCTAATCAGTTACTTCTTTAATTTTCTTGGGATCCACCTGAATACCTTCACTAAAGGCCACATGTCCTAAGAATGAAATATTCTCTAGCCAAAAGTCACACTTTGAAAACTTAGCATACAGTTGATACTCCCTCAAAGTATGCATAGATGATTGATAACACTTTACTTATATCTGCCCTTGCTGTAGCACACTAAATACCATCCAATTGTCAAACATTCTTTATAGCATCTATCGACATCAGAAAGTGAATTGGGTGTCTCTCCTGACTTGACAAAAGTTTAAGTATTCTCAAGCCACCAAGTCAATACCACTTATCATATCCTACTCCTTTCCTGAAAAAGGAGTTTCTTAACTTTTGCTTGAAACTTCTTACTATCTGACTTACTTCCTAACACAATAGCACTTAAAACAAGGCTCCACCGCTCCATCAACCTGCCAATTTACTATAACTCATTCTAAACATCCCTTAGTGTTCCTCTCATACCATTCCTTTTGTCTTTCCTCACCTTATATCTTTTCCTTTGAAGATATTCATCCTATCAATGTTAATTTTAAACTTTTATTGATTCTTAATTCTAGCTTGATTTGCTAATTCCATTACTTTCAAAATTCTAACTCTGCGATTTGTTTCCACTGGCACATACAACATATAGTGTCATACTATAGCACTAGCCTACAACTCATATTATGGAACTTAAGCAATCCACCATGGATGATTCTTCCTGTATCTCCTTCCTAACAGTCCATCATTACATTTTCATTACGTATTATTCTTTATAGGGAATTACCCTTAAGGCTTAGATAGGTATCCTTAAACTTATAGGTCCCACCTATACTAACATGGCAGTGAAAAATGTGTGTTATACCACAATCCTAGATAAGATATGTCACGTATTCATTCTCCTTGATGTAGCCAGATCTCTTGATCCTCTTTCATTCTTGACATTATATATGCACTTATCATCATTTGCCTCAGGAGGCTGTGTACGTACTAATGCCCATCAAATTCTCAATTGATTGGTCACCTTAACACAGCCTCCTTTCTTAAAACATGAGCTAATTTAAAAAGAATGAGAGATCTTCTCTTATAATTTATAATAATAAATAATGTTTAGCTCATACCTCTTAGTCTTCCTTTTTAATTCCATCATTTCTTTGTAATTATTGTGCTTTATTATAAGATATCAGTTGTATCTACCCTTTGTTGTACTATTATCGTACCTCACGTAACATCTTAGAATTTACAATTTCGTTTTTTACTCTGCATTTATCCTCCATACTTATAATTATTTGTCCAATGCTCCTTCTACTTGGTTATATTCTAGAAGATAAAGCACTGATAGATTCTTTCAGATCTACTCCAATCCTACAAATAATCACTCCTCAAATTCATTTGCTTCTCAATATCTTATAATTACATCTATACCTATCTTGTCCTATCTTGACTTTTACTAGTATTCTACTATATATTATCATACTATTATTTATGTTTTCTTACATAATTATCCTATTGGTCACACTAAAAATATTTGTCTAACTCCAATTACAAACTCTAGGTCTCACCATCCTGAATTCTAATGTTAAACCTCTATGCCATTATCTCTTATTTCTTTCTCTCATCAGGCCTATTCAAATCTATTAGGCTGAGTTTTATTCAACTTACTACCTACTGACTTCACTTCTTCGTCTGCTAAAGCTATTCGGGTTATCGTTGCACACCCTCAAGTTACTATCTACTTTGGTTACCTACCTCACCTAGCTTCCGTCATACCATTAACACTCAAAAGGTCCTTGTCCCATTGCCTCTTATTCTACCTTGGGGACAGAAAATAGACAAAATTTATTCCAGATCCTTCAACTTTGAGTTTCATGTTCTAGCTCCTAACACTGTATCAACTATGACCTGCTCTGAACTCTGCACTTCTAGGTCCTATACCATGATAAATGTCCTCTTTAAAGTCATCCTTTTCTAAGCTCTTTATCCTTACTATTTTGTTTATCTTGTTACCTTTCCTAGAACTGCACTTTGCCTCCTCTATATCTTGACTCTACTTTTCCTAATCTTATCCTATTATGAGGCTTACAATTTGTTCTTTAGCCAACTCCTTTTGTCTTACTCAATTATTCTTTAGTTCTACTCTTTTTATTGACCTGATTGTCATGTCAGAAACTTATATCCCTTCACTATCTCTATCAAGTCATCAACACCTAGATGTTACTTAGAATTAGTCCTCTAACTACTCTAGCTAGTACTTCTACTGGTATTCATGTTATCTCTCCTGCTACATTTGATCCACCTATTCTATCTTTCCCTTTTGCACTTCTTCTATATTTACACATATTCTATGATTTATCTATGCTAACTTTTGTCCTTATCTTTCCTTTATTTAGAGTATACTTTTGTCTCAAGCAACAAGAAGCTAAGGAGGAACTTAAGGAATAGTAGCCATGCATTCACTATATGATCTCTATTTATGTTCTTTAGACCACATATTACCCCCTACTACCTCATGGAGGATATGTACAGAGATTCTATTTTCCCATACCCACTCAATTAGCCAAACATAAAATATTGGGTACCTAAACTCGTTATTCAATTCAAAGACCTTTAATCCATCATGATCCGATCACTTATAATTACTATAATGGAATTTGTACTCTCTCTACGGTACTTGAGTCAACAACTCTCTACCACAGCTTATTGTCCTAACTGGGATGCCAATCATTTAGTCATCAACACCAATAGTAATCCACTATCTCACTTGAAGGACATTAGCATACTTTGCAATACATCTAACGTTAAGAGAGTTACTACATCTACTATATTGCCACAACTGTATAAGGATATCTACTCTCTTATCATACTCTAAAATTCCCTATAACATCATCTCATAGGCTATGAACATTATTCCTAGCCTTCGATCTCCTTTAGGCAGCAAAGTTGTACTTTGCACCTTGCTGACACACAAGGAGTATACTATTCTTACTAAACTTTCGGCAAAACTTCCCTTGTAAGGTCAAAATTATCCAAGACCCTATATCCGAGTCCAGATAGTCTCACTATATAGGTGTTACCTTTACTTTAACTATACTGAAACCTCTAATCTTATGACGAGTCCTGATATAACTCTAGCTCATGCTTGGGTAACCGAGTCACTGACCTTAATTACTGACCAACTATAACATTTGATATTCTAACTCAAGGGTTTTAAACCCCTAGCTAGGAGTTTTTAACTCCTCTACAGATATAGAACTTTATTCTGGCATATCTATACCAAACCAGAGGTTACCTACAAACACTCTCATCTTGGAACACCACGAAAAAGCACGCAGCTCTACATAATAATCCCATTTCAGTACTGTAATCTGTAGCTTCTAGCACAAACATAGAGAACATTTCATAGTTATTACGGTACGTCCCAAAAAACTAGTTTCCCAATCTTTTATCTCTCTCGGATTAACTGATACTATAACTTTCTCTAATTGGGCTATCCACTAATTACTGCTAGCAGTGACACCCTCACTCCCATCTAGGGCAGCTATACTACCAAAAGTCACATTTATGTCCCCGTGCCTTGCACTAGATAAGTACATTATTTGCACCATACTGACAAAAACACAACATTCTTTGGAGTACATATTCCCATGGTGGATCTCAACACGTCTATTAACTCTATTTCACATCTCTATATACTCCACGAAAATCAAGACACTAATCGGCAAAGACTCTTATATTACTCGAGGTATAACACAAAAGCTAGAAACAAGGAATTATAGAAAAAGACGAAATAGGAACCTATACTCCGCATGTGACCTCCTAACAAGACCCCTTTTTAAATCTCTAGACATGCACTTCCCATGAATTTGTAACCAAGCTCTGATACCATTATTGTCATGACTCAAATTATGGGCCAGATCGACACTAGGACTTGGGTCAACATAAGGCCTCCGAAGCCCATAGTAAGCCCAACTAATCTCTAACCCATCCATAAGGCCCATATTTTGAGCCCATTTCTAAGAAATCAACCAGACAGAGTTTGACCAAAAGCTAGACCATCCAACGGGAAGTTTTAGCTCACCCAACATGTGATCACAATATACATATATATGGGGAGCTCAACTTTCCCTCACAATCATCAACAACTCAATATAAGATCAAATGGGAGTCCAACTCCCTCATCCAAAATGATCATCCATCCATTCATGCCACATACATATATTAATAAGTTTACAATTCTAAAATAATTAACCTTACAATCCCAAGCTAAGTAAAATAATTCTACACATGTGGAGGTCTAGAATTTAAATTTAACAATACAAAATATGAAAACAACTGCTAGTAGACCTGTGAGGTAGGAAGTAGGTTAGACACAAGAAATAAGCTCTCCTGTAACC
This sequence comes from Hevea brasiliensis, assembly GCF_030052815.1. Taxonomy (NCBI): domain Eukaryota; kingdom Viridiplantae; phylum Streptophyta; class Magnoliopsida; order Malpighiales; family Euphorbiaceae; genus Hevea; species Hevea brasiliensis. The sequence continues at coordinate 12,741,661 of NC_079495.1, forward strand.
TGAAAAAAATGGGTGAACAGGAGTAAGTGTTTGACTCATAAAGTAAGATATTGATTTTACTTACAATTTCTATAACTATCTATGTCTAGTGCATCCTAAGAGTGAAATGCATCATCTTCACATATTTCAAACAAATCAAATCATAATCACCTCAAAGGCAATCTGAAGCACTCACCCACCCGTGTGTCACATCCATACTCACACATATATATATGGGAGCTGATCCCCTACACAGCTCTTTTAGTTCCAACCTCTGCCAGCGAGATCAACTCAAAGCCAGACTTTCTCTTAATAACCAAATGTGGAGGCTAGCGAGATCAATTCAAAGCTGTGCCTACCCCAACTTATCCATAATAAGGATCAGGTCCTAGCGAGTCAAGCTCCAACTGCGTCTACCCGTCCTATCCATATCCATATACATAACTCATACACACTAACTCACACACACAGCTCCAGATCGCCATAAAGTAACAATCACAACAACATCATCAAACACAAATGCAATACAAGGCATGCCTAGTAAATTGTAACGCCCTCACCGTAGGTAGTCCGTACATTTTACTGTTCCGATGACTAATGTCTGTTCGGACAGTCAGGATGTCTGGAACTACACTTAAACTATAGTGAGGAGGCATAAATTAATGAAATAAATATTAAAAAAATATAGGAAAAATTTTGAGAAATAAAATAAAATTTAAAGAATTTATTAATTGGTATAAAAAAATAAAAATAATCCGATGGGCACCATGAAAGGCATTTTGGTCATTTCACCCCTAGAGATGAATTTTGACTTAAATGTCAAATTAAAATTTGGAAATAGAATAATTAACATAAATTAATTTTATGAATTTGAAATTGAAAAATGAGAAGAGAAAGAAGAAGAAAAGAAAAGAAAAGAAAAGGAAAGAAAAGAAAAGAAAGGAAATAGATTTATGAAATTTAAAAACAATAAAGTACACATAAATATATATATAAATACCCACAAGAGACAAAACCCCACCAACCATCTTCTTCTTCCTCTTCTCTCTCCCTCCTTGCCGTCTCCCTTAGTCTCTCCCTCCCCACCATTGTTATCAAGCTTAAAGCTTGATTTCCCAAGCTTTCACTCCCCAAAACCCATAGTCCCCTTCATTAAAAATTTAGCCCACATCATAAGGAAGCTCTAGGTACCCATAGGAAGAAGGAAAGTTGAAGTTTTGGGAAAATTTCCAAGTTGGGTCATAAGAGGTTAGTGCTTTTCTCCCTTCCTTCTTCTTTTAATACTTGAAAGTGACTTGAGATAAGTTGAAATTTCAAGAAATTAACAAGAAATTCATGAACCCATGATGTCCCCAAATTTTGGCAGCCATGAAATGTGTTGGGCTTTATTGTGTTCAAATAATGTAAATGAGTTTAGAGATGATAATTGATATGATTATATGTATGAGAAGTGAAAAGGGATTGAATTGATTGAGTTTGAAACTTGGAAATTAGGGTTTGTGTACATGACTTGGAGATTTTGTGTAAATGCTTGAAATTTGACCTAATTGGGATGAGATTGTTGCTTATAGAAGTGTATTGCATGCAATTTGAAGTAAGGAAGTTGGAGGAGATTGAGTTTTGGAAGTGTCAATTTTCTGCAGGTTGTAATTGTTGAGGGCAGTGTACATTTTAGGCCATAAATAAAATTGTGTGATCCCAATTGGTATGAGGCCAATTGGAGGTGAAACTAGACCCAAAATATCCCACTTTCCATGAAGAAACCATGCCCAAATTCTGTCCAAAACTTGAGCTAAATACTGCCCAAATTCGGATTTCCCTGCACCCAACCAAGAAAATGACCAAATGAACAGTACGTGTTCATTTGGTCATAAATCTCTCTATACTGGTCTAAATGACCTAAAATTTTACCCATGGAAAGTTTAGACATAGGGCTACACTTTTCATGAAGACCACTTAACCTAGTTTTGCCTTTAACAAATTCAAATTGTTAGCACAAGTTGGGTCACTGAAACTGCCAACCCAGAAAATGACCAAATGAACAATACGTGTTCATTTGGTTATAACTCTCTCTATACTGGTCCAAATGATCTAAAATTTTACCCATGGAAATTTTAGACATAGAGATACACTTTTCATGAAGACCACTTAACCCAGTTTAGCCTTTAACCAATTCAAATTATTAGCAAAAGTTGGGTCACTGAAACTGCCAACCCAGAAAATGACCAAATGAACAGTACATATTCATTTGGTCATAACTCTCTCTATACCGGTCCAAATGACCTAAACTTTCATCAATGGAAAGCTTAGACATAGGGCTACACTTTTCATGAAGACCACTTGACCCAGTTTTGCTTTTAACCAAATCAAATTGTTAGCACAAGTTGAGTCACTAAAACTGCCAACCAAGAAATTGTCCAAAATACTATTCCTTTGGTATGCTTGACTAGTTTTGGTAAAAATGCCATAACTTGGTCTCCAAAGCTGAAAATTGAGTGAAACTAGTGCCAAAAGTTTTATAAGACATAGTACAACAATTTTTATGTTTTGACCAAGCTCTAGAAACCATTGCATCCTAGGGAAAATATTAGCCAGAGTTAGGAATTGAAATCTGGAAAATGTTAAGTTGAACCCAGAATGCCATTTGATACCCGTGTGTTCATTTGGCCATAACTCCCACTAGGAAATTCCATTTGAGATGTGCCAATATGATCTAGAAACATGATACTTAGGGCTACAACATTGATTTAGACACCTTTGCCAAATTCTAAGTTTAAAGACCCTAAAAAGAGGGTCAAACATACTGCCCTGAAGTTGGTTATTGCCCTTATAGGACTGAGAGTCCAGGTTAATACACTGATTATAACTCACTATACCAAGCTTGAAAAATTATGAAATTGTACCTGGGAGTCCCTAAGACATAGAGGATCATATCTTGTGGAGGAACCTAAGTCTAAAAATGACAATAAAATGATCAAATGACTGGTCAAAGTTTATTGACTAGAAATTATAAATTTTGGACAGCTTAGAGGCAAAGGGACTAGTTATGGTATTTTGACCATAACTTGAGTTCTATAACTCCAAATTCAGTGATTTAAAAACTGAAATTCAAGTTTAAACATAGAGGAACAATTATTATGAAGGAAGTGTGACTAAATAGACATCCTAACCTAGTCAAATTCCTAGATAAAGATAACACATCAACATGAACCTAAAGAAAGGTTCATGGGAAAAATGCTATATATGATAATTAAAATACTCATAAGGAAAATTAAATATTAAAAATGATATGAATATGTAAATTGGGACTAATGTCCTATTAATATGAAATTAATGGTACTAATGAACAGTACTAGAAAACAGTAACAGTGAATAGTGATAAATTAATTAAAAATGTTTAATTGCCCATAGTATACCTAGACTTATTTATTTAGTTTGGATAAATTGGTATACCAATTAGGGACTATAGATAGCAGTACTGCCTACCGAGAAAAATCATGAACTGACAATATATGTCTGGAATGATTATTCTACAGGCTATATGCCTACTTACTGGCCATCGTGCCTACTTTATTTCTGGCTTTACAAGCTCGACAATGGTCTCGTGCCCGACGGTGGCCTCGTGGCTGATGATGTATCTGAGGGTAGATATATGGCTGTCTAACCCGTATACTCCCGTGTATCCAGCTTTTATAATTTGTTATAGGTTTCTTGGGCATTGATAATAATTAATTAATACTGAATATACAATAAGTAAATAGGAAAGACCCCAATAATTTTAATTGATTCCAAAGTGTAATAAAAAAATCTAAAAGACCCAGAATTTATGATTTGTAAATATTATTTCAATTGTTTAATTATTATTATTATAAATTATGCACCACTAAGCGTTATGCTTAGCGCGTTGGTTTTCCATCGCGTAGGTATCAAGATCAAGAATGCCACAGTAGTATTCGGACAGAGTTCCGACCAGATCTGCCACCGATCAGAGTCACCTCATCAGTCTTTTATATTTTGGTAGGGCCCATGTGTAGACTAGTATTTTGGTTCATTATGTCTAGTCATGATGTAATTACTAGTTTATGATGTATTTTATTTTGGACTTGAAATGAAAACTTATAATTTATTATCTATAAATTTCCATATGAATGCAATAGATGACACTTCATTTTGAGATCTCATAAATAGTTGTGAATGATATGATAAAAGAAAATATGATATGGAAATATGTGAGATAACTATGAATATGTTAACACGTGATAGTGGAACCCGCCAGATGCTAATAAAACAGAGGAGGATCTGTCCGGGTCTCCACAGAAATAAGATATATATATAAAAAAAAAAATTCTACACATAAATTACCTGATTTAAATGACATTAAAATTTACAATAGACATGACAAGACAAGATAGGGTGCTCCGGCACCGAATGTGGCACTTCTTGCTCAGCTATACAATAGACGGGTAAGGTGCGTCACATTTAGTGGTATCAGAGAAGAGGTTTAGGCGGTCCTAGACCTAGATAGATAGAAAGAAATAGTTGCATCACATGCATGGGCCTTTAGATAGAGTCGAGGTGACACTAATGCAGATCTGTTCTTTGTCTGTTTTATAGGATCGATGACATCTGATCCTTCAGAGCACGGACCTCCAAGACCGATAGAGGAGGAAGTAGAGAGTCACGCACCTGCACCTGCGTTTAATCAGGGGCGCAGTAGCAATAGAGTAGAACCATCGTTGGGTACTTTAGTAAGGACACAACTGGCCTTCCTAGAGTAAATGACTCGATTGCTCCGTCAGGTCACTGGAGCTATGCCACCACCTCCCCAGCTAGTATATAGGACCCCAGTAAAGAGAGTTAGAAATGATGAGCAGTTTAGAAGAGACAGTAAGGTAAGAGAGGGTCCGGACTTAGCTACCCAAAGACAATCAAGCATAGAGAGCAAGAGACCCAGGGGGTCTCAAGGTTAGATTCAGAGCAGGGAACAGAGGCAGATGTTCCGATTTACCCCGAGGAGAGGAGGTCAGATGAGTGTATCAATTGGCAATTCTGTGGGTCCTATAGCACGGAGATCAATCCCAATGCCAGTTTGTACACATTATAGGAAGAACCATAGAGGAAAGTGTAGATTACTAACGGGTGGATGTTTCAGATGTGGGTCCATAGAGCATTTTTTTTTTTTGAGAGATTGCCCATGGAGGAGTGCTCCCACAGCTCCACCACAGACTCAGAGGTCTGCCCCCACAGTACAGAGGGGTAGAAGACCAATGAGACCAGAGATAGTTGGTACATCACAGAGAGCTTCAGAGACTATAGAACAACCCGAGGTTGAAGTAGCACCCTGTGTGTACACTATGGCTCGAGAGGAGCCAGACCTGGTAGACGTTGTTAGAGGTACATTCTCTAATTATAATACCTTTAAGTATGTATTGATAGACAAATGTAATGGCCCGGCCCACTAGTGATATTGTCCGCTTTGGGCAGAAGCCCTCACGGTTTTAAAACGTGTCAATAGGGGTTACGAACCATCAACTTATAAATCCAGCATCTCTCCCGTGTTTTATCGATGTGGGATTTGCCTAGGGTGTTACAATCCACCCCCCTTATGGGACTCAGCGTCCTCGCTGAGGTTTGCCCCACCATCGTTCAAGGTTGCACGCGGAGCGGCTCTGATACCACAAATGTAATGGCCCGGCCCACTAGTGATATTGTCCGCTCTGGGCTGAAGCCCTCACGGTTTTAAAACGCGTCACTAGGGATTACGAACCACTAACTTATAAACCCAGCATCTCTCCCGTGTTTTGTCGATGTGAGATTTGCCTAGGGTGTTACAATCAAATGTAATGGCCAGGCCCACTAGTGATATTGTCCGCTCTGGGCTGAAGCCCTCACGGTTTTAAAACGCGTCACTAGGGATTACGAACCACTAACTTATAAACCCAGCATCTCTCCCGTGTTTTGTCTATGTGGGATTTGCCTAGGGTGTTACAATCCACCCCCCTTATGGGACTCAGCGTCCTCGCTGAGGTTTGCCCCACCATCGTTCAAGGTTGCATGCGGAGCGGCTCTGATACCACAAATGTAACGGCCCGAACCACTAGTGATATTGTCCGCTCTGGCCTAGCCCATACTAGGCCTCACGGTTTTAAAACGCGTCAATAGGGGTTACGAACTGTCAACTTATGAACCCAGCATCTCTCCCGTGTTTTGTCGATGTGGGATTTGCCTAGGGTGTTACATAGACCCTAACTATGTTCACCCCTATATATGCATTGTACCTCCTGTTGAAAGAGGATACTGATAGATGGGTCAGAAGATGACATACTTGTCACCAACCTTTTAGGTCACCAGATGATTGTAGATTATCAACCGAAAAGGATCGTGTTAAAGATAATAGATGGAAATGAGAAGGGGGCTGTATGTGAGATGAAAGAAGATGAGCACAGAACTGCTTGAAAAAAAAAAAAAAAAAAGAGATAGTCTATTGGGATATACTGTGGTAACTATGCAATGCTCTTGATGTTTGTACTGTAAGCTGCAGATTACAGTACCGACTTGGGACTATTGTGTAGAGCTACGTATTTCCAATAGTAAATCGAGATAAGGATAAGATTGTAGAACTAGGATTAATAAGACAGACTAAAAAAAAAAAAAAAAGTAAAGTATTATAACACAAAAAGGTGAAAAGACAAGGAGATAGCGGTCCCTCGATTATTTACACTGTGTAAATTTCGAGGATGAAATTTTATTTAGAGGGAAAGAATTGTAACGCCCTCACTAAAGGTAGTCTGTACATTTTACTGTTCCGACGACTAATGTCTGCTCAGACAATCAGGGTGTCTAGAACTACACTTAAACTATAGTGAGGAGGCATAAATTAATGAAATAAATATTAAAAAAAATGTAGGAAAAATTTTGGGAAAATAAAATAAAATTTAGAGAATTTATTAATTGGTATAAAAAAATAAAAATAATCCGATGGGCACCATGAAAGGCATTTTGGTCATTTCACCCCTAGAGGTGAATTTTGACTTAAATGTCAAATTAAAATTTGGAAATAGAATAATTAACATAAATTAATTTTATGAATTTGAAATTGAAAAATGAGAAGAGAAAGAAGAAGAAAAGAAAAGAAAAGAAAAGGAAAGAAAAGAAAAGAAAGGAAATAGATTTATGAAATTTAAAAACAATAAAGTACACATAAATATATATATAAATACCCACAAGAGACAAAACCCCACCAACCATCTTCTTCTTCCTCTTCTCTCTCCCTCATTGCCGTCTCCCTTAGTCTCTCCCTCCCCACCATTGTTATCAAGCTTAAAGCTTGATTTCCCAAGCTTTCACTCCCCAAAACCCATAGTCCCCTTCATTAAAAATTTAGCCCACATCATAAGGAAGCTCTAGGTACCCATAGGAAGAAGGAAAGTTGAAGTTTTGGGAAAATTTCCAAGTTGGGTCATAAGAGGTTAGTGCTTTTCTCCCTTCCTTCTTCTTTTAATACTTGAAAGTGACTTGAGATAAGTTGAAATTTCAAGAAATTAACAAGAAATTCATGAACCCATGATGTCCCCAAATTTTGGCAGCCATGAAATGTGTTGGGCTTTATTGTGTTCAAATAATGTAAATAAGTTTAGAGATGATAATTGATATGATTATATGTATGAGAAGTGAAAAGGGATTGAATTGATTGAGTTTGAAACTTGGAAATTAGGGTTTGTGTACATGACTTGGAGATTTTGTGTAAATGCTTGAAATTTGACCTAATTGGGATGAGATTGTTGCTTATAGAAGTGTATTTCATGCAATTTGAAGTAAGGAAGTTGGAGGAGATTGAGTTTTGGAAGTGTCAATTTTCTGCAGGTTGTGTTTGTTGACGACAGTGTACATTTTAGGCCATAAATAAAATTGTGTGATCCCAATTGGTATGAGGCCAATTGGAGGTGAAACTAGACCCAAAATATCCCATTTTCCATGAAGAAACCATGCCTAAATTCTGTCCAAAACTTGAGCTAAATACTGCCCAAATTCGGATTTCCCTGCACCCAACCCAGAAAATGACCAAATGAACAGTACGTGTTCATTTGGTCATAACTCTCTCTATACTGGTCCAAATGACCTAAAATTTTACCCATGGAAAGTTTAGACATAGGGCTACACTTTTCATGAAGACCACTTAACCCAGTTTTGCCTTTAACAAATTCAAATTGTTAGCACAAATTGGGTCACTGAAACTGCCAACCCAGAAAATGACCAAATGAACAGTACGTGTTCATTTGGTTATAACTCTCTCTATACTGGTCCAAATGATCTAAAATTTTACCCATGGAAAGTTTAGACATAGAGCTACACTTTTCATGAAGATCACTTAACCCAGTTTAGCCTTTAACCAATTCAAATTATTAGCAAAAGTTGGGTCACTGAAACTGCCAACCCAGAAAATGACCAAATGAACAGTACATATTCATTTGGTCATAACTCTCTCTATACCGGTCCAAATGACCTAAACTTTCATCAATGGAAAGCTTAGACATAGGGCTACACTTTTCATGAAGACCACTTGACCCAGTTTTGCTTTTAACCAAATCAAATTGTTAGCATAAGTTGAGTCACTAAAACTGCCAACCAAGAAATTGTCCAAAATACTATTCCTTTGGTATGCTTGACCAGTTTTGGTAAAAATGCCATAACTTGGTCTCCAAAGCTGCAAATTGAGTGAAACTAGTGCCAAAAGTTTTATAAGACATAGTAAAACAATTTTTATGTTTTGACCAAGCTCTAGAAACCATTGCATCCTAGGGAAAATATTAGCCAAAGTTAGGAATTGTAATCTGGAAAATGTTAAGTTGAACCCAGAATGCCATTTGATACCCGTGTGTTCATTTGGCCATAACTCCCACTAGGAAATTCCATTTGAGATGTGCCAATATGATCTAGAAACATGATACTTAGGGCTACAACATTGATTTAGACACCTTTGCCAAATTCTAAGTTTAAAGACCCTAAAAAGAGGGTCAAACATACTGCCCTGAAGTTGGTTATTGCCCTTATAGGACTGAGAGTCCAGGTTAATACACTGACTATAACTCACTATACCAAGCTTGAAAAATTATGAAATTGTACCTAGGAGTCCCTAAGACATAGAGGATCATATCTTGTGGAGGAACCTAAGTCTAAAAATGACAATAAAATGATCAAATGACTGGTCAAAGTTTATTGACTAGAAATTATAAATTCTGGACAGCTTAGAGGCAAAGGGACTAGTTATGGTATTTTGACCATAACTTGAGTTCTATAACTCCAAATTCAGTGATTTAAAAACTGAAATTCAAGTTTAAACATAGAGGAACAATTGTTATGAAGGAAGTGTGACTAAATAGACATCCTAACCTAGTCAAATTCCTAGATAAAAATAACACATCAACATGAACCTAAAGAAAGGTTCATGGGAAAAATGCTATATATGATAATTAAAATACTCATAAGGAAAATTAAATATTAAAAATGATATGAATATGTAAATTGGGACTAATGTCCTATTAATATGAAATTAATGGTACTAATGAACAGTACTAGAAAATAGTAACAGTGAATAGTGATAAATTAATTAAAAATGTTTAATTGCCCATAGTATACCTAGACTTATTTATTTAGTTTGGATAAATTGGTATACCAATTAGGGACTATAGATAGCAGTACTGCCTACCGAGAAAAATCATGAACTGACAATATATGTCTGGTATGATTATTCTACAGGCTATATGCCTACTTACTGGCCATCGTGCCTACTTTATTTCTGGCTTTACAAGCCTGACAGCGGGTCTCGTGCCCGACAGCTGGCCTCATGCCTGACAGATGTATACAGGGTAGATATATGGCTGTCTAACCCGTATACTCCCGTGTATCCAGCTTTTATAATTTGTTATAGGTTTCTTGGGCATTGATAATAATTAATTAATACTGAATATACAATAAGTAAATAGGAAAGACTCCAATAATTTTAATTGATTCCAAAGTGTAATAAAAAAATCTAAAAGACCCAGAATTTATGATTTGTAAATATTATTTCAATTGTTTAATTATTATTATTATAAATTATGCACCACTAAGCGTTATGCTTAGCGCGTTGGTTTTCCATCGCGTAGGTATCAAGATCGGCGCCACAAGAGTATTCGGACGAGTTCAGCCGGATCCGCCACCGATCAGAGTCACCTCATCAGTCTTTTGTATTTTGGTAGGGCCCATGTGTAGACTAGTATTTTGGTTCATTATGTCTAGTCATGATGTAATTACTAGTTTATGATGTATTTTATTTTGGACTTGAAATGAAAACTTATAATTTATTATCTATAAATTTCCATATGAATGCAATAGATGACACTTCATTTTGAGATCTCATAAATAGTTGTGAATGATATGATAAAAGAAAATATGATATGAAAATATGTGAGATGACTATGAATATGTTAACACGTGATAGTGGAACCCGCCAGATGCTAATAAAACAGAGGAGGATCTATCCGGGTCTCCACAGAAATAAGATATATATATAAAAAAAAAAAATTCTACACATAAATTACCTGATTTAAATGACATTAAAATTTACAATAGACATGACAAGACAAGATAGGGTGCTCCGGCACCGAATGTGGCACTTCTTGCTCAGCTATACAATAGACGGGTAAGGTGCGTCACATTTAGAGCTTGTCACGACCCAAGGATGGGGTTGGGACGTGCTTGTTCAACCAGCTACGCAATGGAGTGAGCTTCGTGTCCCACATCGGAAATGGGAAGAAAAGATTTGGGCCATATATGTGGGAGTCTTCCTCACCTGGTCAGCACGCTTTTGGGAATGAAACCTCCCAAGGGACAAATCCGTGAGGCCCATGGGCTAAAGCGGACAATACTGACTGGAGATGGATCGGGCTGTTACAATTTGGTATCAGAGCTGGTCTCCCTCTAGTATGGTGTGTGGTGCGAGGACGCACCAAGCGGAAGTTGGTGGGCTTGTCACGACCCAGGGATGGGGTTGGGACGTGCTTGTTCAACCAGCTACGCAATGGAGTGAACTTCGTGTCCCACATCGGAAATGGGAAGAAAAGATTTGGGCCATATATGTGGGAGTCTTCCTCACCTGGTCAGCGCGCTTTTGGGAATGAAACCTCCCAAGGGACAAATCCGTGAGGCCCATGGGCTAAAGCGGACAATACTGACTGGAGATGGATCGGGCTGTTACATAAATAACTATGTACATATATCTATAAGTGATGCATGAACATGCCTTGAATACATAATAATATCAAAAGCGTAAATAAAATCTATATCTACTCACAGAGAGGATGACCTGACTATAGCTCGTCTGACTGGATAAAAGAAGATTGGCCGGCACCTCTCACCTATACATATACATTGACTGTAACACCCTAGGCAAATCCCACATCGACAAAACACGGGAGAGATACTGGGTTTATAAGTTGATAGTTCGTAACTCATAGTGACGCGTTTTAAAACCGTGAGGGCTTTAGTCCAGAGCGGACAATATCACTAGTGGGCCGGGCCATTACATTTGTGGTATCAGAGCTGGACTCCCTCTAGTACGGTGTGTGGTGCGAGGACGCACCAGGCAGAAGCTGGTGGGCTTGTCACGACCCAAGGATGGGGTTGGGATGTGCTTGTTCAACCAGCTACGCACTGGGGTGGAAACTTCGTGTCCCACATCGGAAACGGGAAGGAAAGATTTGGGCCATATATGTGGGAGCCTTCCTCACCTGGTCAGCGCGCTTTTGGGAATGAAACCTCCCAAGGGACAAATCCGTGAGGCCCATGGGCCAAAGCGGACAATACTAACTGGAGAAGGATCGGGCTGTTACAATTTGGTATCAGAGCTGCTCCGCGTGCAACCTTGAACGATGGTGGGGCAAACCTCAGCGAGGACGCTGAGTCCCATAAGGGGGGTGGATTGTAACACCCTAGGCAAATCCCACATCGACAAAACACGGGAGAGATGCTGGGTTTATAAGTTGATAGTTCGTAACTCATAGTGACGGGTTTTAAAACCGTGAGGGCTTTAGTCCAGAGCGGACAATATCACTAGTGGGCCGGGCCATTACATTTGTCAGAGTTGGACTCCCTCTAGTACGGTGTGTGGTGCGAGGACGCACCAGGCGGAAGCTGGTGGGCTTGTCACGACCCAAGGATGGGGTTGGGATGTGCTTGTTCAACCAGCTACGCACTGGGGTGGAAACTTCGTGTCCCACATCGGAAACGGGAAGGAAAGATTTGGGCCATATATGTGGGAGCCTTCCTCACCTGGTCAGCGCGCTTTTGGGAATGAAACCTTCCAAGGGACAAATCCGTGAGGCCCATGGGCCAAAGCGGACAATACTAACTGGAGAAGGATCGGGCTGTTACATTGACCTCTATCAATTAACTGACAAAATTAATTAATTAATTTAATCTATAAAAGTAAGAATAAATCCTAAGGTATTGCTGAAATTTTAACAGAGTTTCCCTTGTAATTAGACCTAACCCCCTACATGAAAATTCAATAAAACAACGCACAGGGCCTTAGGCCCACAATAGCAGCAACAACATCATACGACCCCTCCTGAGCCCGCCAAACCAGACAATACTCAATTGACTACACAAAATAATTATTTAAAAATTCATAATGTTACACATTTAAACCAGACACTAAAATTTTAGATTTGCAAATAAATTCTATAAAATTTCATGAAATTTATTTATACCAAACACTACCTTAGGCTTCATTTGTTTTGAAAAATAATTTATATATGAAAAATATTTTTCATGGAAAATGTTTTCTAAGAAAATGTATTTCATCAAAATATTTTTTTATAAATCCGTTATTTGATTGTAATGTTAAACTAATAGTATATATTTATATCACACATGTACAACTGTTTTCATACTTTAATAAGATTTTTAAAGTCCAAAAATTGACTTTTAAAAAGAGAAAGTTATTTTCCTAAAAAATAACTTAATTTTTAGGTATTTATTAGTTATATTTATTTAGTCGATAAAATTAAAATCAAATAAAAACTAAATTTTAGTATTTGAGAGAAGTGGTAATTCAATTAATTATGTTTAGTCGGTAAAAATAAAGCTAATAAAAATAAAATTATATAATTTGAGAGAAATATTACCGACTAAATGGATAATTAGTTGGTATTTACTAACTATTACTGTTATTAGTTAGTAACGTTAAAGATAATAAAAATAAAATTTTATTAATCAAGAGAAACAGTACCGACTACATTGTACATTAGTTAGCATGTACCAGCTAATTTTATGTTAGTTGGTAATATTAAAAGTAATAAAAATAAAATTTCATAATTCGAGAGAAATATTACGATTAAAACACGATTTAGTTGGTAGTTACTAACTAATTTACTTATTAGACTGTAAAATTAAAGATAATAAAAGTGAAATTTAATAATTCGAGGAAAATATTACCGACTATATGACAATTTAGTTGGTATTTACGAACTAATTTGATTGTTAGTTGGTAAAGCTAAATCTTAAAAAAATAAAATCAAATAATTCGAAAGAAATATTATCGATTAACTTATATTTTAGTTAGTATTTACCAACTACGTTTTTTTAGTCTGTACTGTTAAAGCTCATAAAGTTAAAAGTTCTATAAATTGAGAGAAATATTATCAACTAAATGGTGATTTAGTTAGTATTTACCAACTAATTTTATTGTTAATCGGTAAAATTAAAGGTAATAAAAATAAAAATTTTTAATTTGAAGGAAATATTACTGACTAGATAGAGTTTTAGTTGGCATTACTAACTAATTTATTTTTAGTCGGTAAAATTAAAGCTCATAAAAATAAAATTTTATAATTTGAGAGAAATAATACAGATTACATTGTCATTTAATTGGTAAATACCAACGAATATTATGTTTAGTCAGTAAAAATAAAGCTAGTAAAAAGAAAATTATATAATTCGAGAGAAATATTACCGACTAAATAGATAATTAGTTAGTAGTTACCAACTAATATTATTATTAGTCAATAATGTTAAAGATAATAAAAATAAAATTTTATGATTCGAAAAAAATAATACCGACTGAATAATTATTTAGTTGGTATTTATCAACTAAGTTTGTTATTAGTCAGTAAAATTAAAAGTAATACAAATAAAATTCTATAATTCGCGAGAAATGTTATCAGCTAAATATTATTTTAGTTGGTATTTATTAGCTATATTTATTTAGTCGATAAAATTAAAATCAAATAAAAACTAAATTTTACTATTTGAGAGAAGTGGTAATTCAATTAACACCTCATAAAATTTTCATGCATATATTTAGAAGTGGCTAATTCAATTTTGGATTGAGATAATTCAATAATTAAAATACACTTTTAATTTTTCTTTCTTTAGTTTATGATTTGAATTAAATTAGACTGTTTAAAATAAATATTGTTAATATAAAAAAATTGAATTATATCACCACTTTTTGAAGAAAAATAAAAATATTTATATAAAGATAGGATTAATGGGAAGGAAAACTATTGATAAAGAAAGTGTAACACCCTCACATTAGGTAGTTCCGTACATTCTACTGTTCTGGAAACTAATGTCCATTTAGACTAGAATGTCTAGAACCACACTTAAATTAGAGTAAAGAGTCATGTTTTAATTTAATAAAGATCAAATAAGGTTGAAGGAAAATAAAAGAAATTGAGTATAAATTGGTTAAATGAGCCTAAGTTTTCAGCGATGGGTGACCTATACGGGAAGCAACTGTGAGTTCAGTTGTCACCCCAAATTCATGTGGGATCCTATAGAATCCTTAATTAAGGATTTATTGAGGAATTATGGGGAATTAATAAAGCAAAGAAATGAAAAGGGAATAGGCACAAATAAGTAAATCAAAACCTAAGGTGAACAACTACTAAGGACTCATCCGGTATTACTGAAAAAGATAGACTATAACCCGATGAAGGGCATTTTGGTCAATCCACTTCAACAGTTAACTTTTGACTTAAATGTCCATTAAAATGAGTGAGGCTAATATATTGAAATAGGAATTAATTAAGTAATTGGTGTATGAAAATTGAGAAGGGACATAGGAGGAATTATTAAGATTGTAAAAATAATAATAATTAAAATTATTATTATATTTTAATTAGGATATTTATCTATATATATGAGAGACAAAATACATTAAAAACAAAAGAAAATTTCTCATCTTCTTCCTCCTTCAAGCCGTCCCATTCTCTCTCTTCTTACCTCCATGGATTCTCCAAACCAAGCTTTTAATCATTGATTTTCCCTCACAATTTCCATACAAAATTCATAGGAAACTTTGAATTAGCCCTAGATTGGAAGAAAAAAAGCAAGAAAACTCAAGAAAATGGAGTGATTGGGAAGATTGGAAATTTGCTATTTGAGGTAAGTAGAGATTTATGTTTAACTAATTGTGAATTCATAGATTTTAAGCTTGATTCTTGAAGTTTTGATGGAAAGTGATAAAAATCATGCATGATATTAAAGGGGAGAATTTCGGCCAAGATGATAGGGTTAGTGTTTATGAACTTTGATGCAATTAGAATTGATTTCTAGCTTGGATGATGATGTAAACATGAATTATGTGTTTGAATTTGCTTGGAATTGGAAGATGAGTAATTAGGGTTTTGAGCAATTAGGGTTCTCTTGGTATGAAGCTCAATTAATGTTCATAAAGTCATATTATGGTCAATTGGTATGCATTGAATGAGAAATGATGTTGGTTTGGTAAAGGAATTAATGGACATGGAATTGAGCCCTAGGTTTTGAATCTGGACAGCTTGAGTCTAGTGTGGTTAGATACTTATAAGTTGAGCTACATAACTCCAATTGGTGTGAAACCAATGGGAGATGAAACCTAAGACAAAATACTAAAACTTTCATGAAGAACACTTGCCTAGAAAATGACCGTAGGATACCTCAATTAGAGCTTGAATCTAGATTGGTAAATCTAGACCTGGAAAAATTAACCAAATAAACAATACATAATTAACTAAGCATAACTCACTCCACAAAACTCCAAATTGGGTAATTCTTAAACT
Source organism: Hevea brasiliensis (assembly GCF_030052815.1). Taxonomy (NCBI): domain Eukaryota; kingdom Viridiplantae; phylum Streptophyta; class Magnoliopsida; order Malpighiales; family Euphorbiaceae; genus Hevea; species Hevea brasiliensis. Next base: position 12,757,725 of record NC_079495.1, read on the forward strand.
TGTGTAATCTTAAGACACAGGGGAATAATTCATATGAAGACTATGAAGATAAATTATGACCCCAACTCACCTAAATTGCTTGAAAAAAGTGAGTCTAGGAATCACTACGATTCGACTAGACTCAAACACAGGAAAATTTAGGCATCTGACCAGTTTTAGTAAAGTGGCCATAACTCAAGCTATATAAATGCAAATTAGGTGATTCTGAAGCCAAAATAACCATAAGACATAGGACTACAAATTTCATGTTTGGACCTAGACCCAGATGTGAGGGCAAAGTGGTTGAAATGTTAGAGTAAGGTAGAACTTCAAAACTGAAATTTCTTGCAATTCAGTAATTTTGTCCTGTGACCTCCGGGTAGTAAATAGAGCATAACTTTCTTTGTACATGTCCAATTGAGGTGCTATAAAATGATTTGAAAACTTAAAACAAAGGCCTAAAACTTTGTTTCAGAGACCTAATGCTAATTCTAAGTTTAAGATACTCGGATATAGAATGCAAATTTAAGGTAAAAATCTAGCAAGCCTGAAACTGTAGGATAAGGCACCCAGAACAGTGTCTAGTATTTTGGCTATAACTAGAGATCCAGAACTTCAAATTGAGTGATTCAAAAGGTAATTAAAGCTAAGACATATAGGAATAACTTTCATAAAGATCACCTTATCAAATTTTAACTGGAAGTAGGCTAAAATTGGGTTCTAAAGTCAGGTCCCAAACCTACCCTGAACCCAGAATTTATTAAATTGCATAGTACTTAGGAATTTATTTGATTGGCTATTGGTGAAGGTTAGAATGAGTATTAAGACTTTGTAATTGTGTAATTTCAGTGGATAAGGAGACTTCCAAAGAAGGGAAGAGTTAAGCCAAGTAAAGAGAATTGAAAGAAGGTTTGTGTTTGTGCACAACTTGACTTTATGTTTGTTTTAAAAATTATAAATGATGTGAATGAACTTTTACAAGCCAAATATGATTTTCTTTTGCATTTAGGAATTGATTATACTATCTTGAGCATTCTTGAATGTTGAAATGAATTTATAATTGTGGAAAAGGTGGATGTTGGCTATTTAATTTCATTATAGCAAGGGGGTGAGTCGGTTTAAATATATTTAGAAGTGTTTTGAGAATTGATGTGTTGCCAACCATTTATGAGGATTTGTAATGTTTGAATGTGACTATTTGATTTGTAATTGTGATTATTTGAATGGAAAATTATTTTAAGATTATTTTGAAATCACAGTTGGCATGACAGTCCCTTACGGTATTCTCCATTAGTAACAGCTAATTGGGGTTTGAAATTTGATTGTGTTACCTCCCTCTCTCGCTTGCCAGTTGAGGTTGAGTTCAGATGAGTAGTAAGGTTGAGATTGCTTTGTCATAGTGTACAACGTGACATTGATTGGAAATTTTGTATCATGGTCTAAACTACGTGAATGTTGGTAACACTTGTGATTTGTGATTGCTTAAATAAAATGTGATTGAAATCAAATGATTTGGTATTGATTGAAAGATAATGTGTTATTTTCATGGTTTATGGGAAATATGAATTTTGCAAATACCTTTTATGATTTGGCAAATATGTTGGTACTAAATTTTTCTTTTAAAATTATTAGTTGTGCACTACTGAGTAGCATTACTCAGCGATAGGTTTTGTATGTTGTCGCAGGTCAAAGGAAAGATAAAGTGGTTGAGTGAACTACTAGAAGCAGTGTTTTGATTGACGACGGGTATAATAGGTATACCCTTGTAGATTATATTTTGATGTAAATGAGTAGCTATATGTACGTAAAAGACAATTGAGCAGTTGCATAAAAAGAATTGTAATAATATTTTTGTAACTTTGAAGTTTGTAAATTTGTAATTAAATATCCTTTTGAGTGGTAAAATTGTAAATGAGTGTTTCTTTTGAATTGTAAATGAGATGATTTTATTTTCTTGAAGTGGAATGAAGAGAAAAAAATTACTTAATTATTGAGTGATTTAAATTTATGTATACAATTTATCATAGGTTGATTTTTAACAGGTTTAATATTTTGGATTTGTTAAAATTATAGCTGTCACCACGCAGTTTTTCGAAAACAAAATAATAAATTTGATTTGTTCAAAATCCCTTGTAATATATTTAATGGATTATCGGCAGGCGGAGTTTGGTAATTCATTAGGTATACTACGGGATCATATCATATCTTATAGAGGGGTAAGGTGTGACAGGTAGCTTGACTCATCATTAAGATTTTTGGTATTTCTTTAAAAAAAATAAATATATTATTTTAAAAGAAAAATTCTAGAGGGATGAGTTGGTTGATATTAAACAAAATTTGTCAGAATGCCTATTTCATTATTACTTTCAATCTGATTTTTGTTAAATTTTACTTAAATTTTTATTTTTTATTGTTTTATTTTATTCCATGATTTTTATTAGAAGCATTATCATTTTAAAAGAATAAAAGAAAAAGAAAGGAAAGAAATTAAAAAAATATATGTAATAAGAATTGAAATTAAAGAAAAGAAAAATAAAAGCAATAAAATAAAAAGGAAGAAAGAGATCATAGCCATTTATTTTAGGTCTTTATTCTAGACTGTTGGATCATACTATATAAATTTCTCTAATGTCGATCCAGCTGCTTCTTCTCTTTAAATCATTCGTTTTTCACCCACGGTGAGATCGTCTCCTATAAAATTCATCGCTAAAGACACCACACATTAGCTATCTTTCATCTATCTCGTGAAACCCCAGTCTCATTTCCTTTTCTTCCTCAATCTCTAATCACTATAGAACCCAAACACCTCCTCATCCATCTTTTCGGCCGAGGCACATTTCCGAAATCCCAATTTGGCTACTGTTTATTACTCCCCTTCTGTCGTATCTATTGTTGTTGCTTTGCTAGGCACGCTCGTGATACTGTTTTGCAGATGACTTAGAGGTAGATTCCTTTTTGTTTCTTACTTTGTTTTTAATTTCAGATAGGCATTTAGTGATATATATTATCTGTAATTGCAAATTTGGAATTGAATCTTTCTGTTTTATACCTATTTTTTGGTTGTTTGATACATCTGAATACATTGCACACTCTTTATTTTTTTTTTTTCTGGTCTTCCTATCACTAACATTTAGTTTTAAGTGGTGTTTGCTCATCCTCATAATCCTGTTCTCCAACTGGGCAACATATTCCTTTTCCAATTCCATTAAGTGGATTCCTTTCCTTCTTCCCAAACAAATTTCAGAATCACAGCTTTCTTAAATTAAAGTATCAGTTTAATTTTTCAATTAAAAAAATATTATGTAGAGGTTATTACCTATTGCATTTCGTGAGCTCCTTCCGAATATAGTTTGGCAAGCATTAATTGAGTTAAGCTTGTTTTTCAAATATCTTACTTCTACAAATATTAAGGTTCAAGAAAAGGAGCGTCTAGAAGCAGAAATTCCCATTATTATTTGAAAATTAGAGCGCATATTTCCTCTTGCCTTTTTTGACTCAATGGAACATCTTCCCACCCACTTGCCATATGAAGCAAAAATTACAGGCCCAGTACAATATCGATAGATGTATCCTTTTGAGAGGTAATAGATACTTCTTATTTTTCTTTAAATGTTATGAAATGTATTGTAAACTTTTTGTAAGCCATTTGCCATTTTTTTTTTATTTTTAGATTTCTCCACCACCTAAAGTAAAATGTAAAGAACAAAGCAAAAGTAGAAGGTTCAATATGTAATGCATACTTAGTTGAAGAAGCATCCAATTTTTGTGCACATTACTTTGAGCGTCATGTAATAACGCGAGATCGATAAGTACCCCGAAATGATGATGGTGGGGATGATGCTGATACCAAAGGATATTTATCAATTTTCAAGTATCCCAGTCGACCATCTGGTAGAGTGAAAACAAGGGTGTTGGCTGATGATGAATATAAGGCTACCCAAATATATTTTCTACTAAATTGCCCTGAAATTGACACATATGTAAAGTAAGTTTATCAACAATCCAAAATTTAAGTTAAGTTTCTAGAAGTCCTTGTGAATTTTCCTTTCCCTCTAAAAATGGCCCAATTTAATTGTATATGTAGTTTGTTCCTAACGGAAATGCGACAAGCGTCACGTAATATTAGTGATGCAGAAGTTGATGAAGCACTAGAAAAAAGATTTGCAGATTGGTTCAAATGTTATGTAAGTATCAATTTGTTTAACTCATTTCATTATCAATCTTTAAAAAATATAATACGTAATAATAACGATTTCAATTCTCTTTAACTTATCAGGCAAGGCGTTCAAATATTGATAATAAATTCATTAGGGATTTAGTAGAGGGACCATTAAGAAGTGTGAAATCATATCCTGTATATTTTATAAATGGTTATAGATTTCACACAAGCAGCCATGGTGCTAATCGATCCACAATAAATAGCGGAGTTTGCATTAGGGGTTCAACATATGGTGACAACTCCAATGATTACTATGGTATCTTGAAAGAGATAGTTCAACTTGAGTACCTTGCATTACCAATAAAGAGAACTATTCTCTTCAAGTGTGAATGGTTTGATCTAACTCCGGATGTTGGTATTAAGGTTCACAAACACTATAACTTTGTGGATATCAATCACCATAAAAGATTAAATAAATATGAACCATTCATACTTGCTTCATAAGCCAAACAAGTGGTTTTCATCCCTTATCCTAGCTTGAGACGAGACAAAGCTGATTGGTATGCGGTATGCAAAATGAAGCCTAGGTCTGTTGTCATCATGCCTCAGACAAATGTAACGGAGCAAATACCAGACCAAGCATTTCAAGATGAGGTAGTAGAAGTGTTACAAATTAATACGGAAGTAGAAGATCAACATATTGGACCATTAGATGATTCAAGTGGTGAACTACTAGAGCTTACAACCATTGAAAAAGAGGAACTATTGGACTAGGCAGATCTAAATCATACAATAGCAAGCGATGAAGAAGAACTCCATGAACATGATGATGATAGTGAGGATGATAGTGAATAAATTGTATTGTAATGGATAGTGATCTAAATTTCAAAAGCAATATATAATTTAACTTTAACGTAATGATTGTGATATTATCATATTATTCATGTCTATTATGTTGTAATTTAAATTTATGAACTATTTGTGACAAGGAGATGTGCATAATAAATGTGTAAGTCGGGATGGCACTGTTATTATTATTATTATTTTTTTTTTTTTTGAATTGTAGGTTAATAGAATTTTTCTAAAATAAAATTAAAGTTTAAAGATTTTTTGCTAACGAACTGAAGATGATTAACAAAAGCAAAATAATCTATATAGTTAAAGGAAGACAAGTAAAAATTACTCATAATTTCAAATTATTCTAGACTTCTTTTAAAAATGATAGCAGTTAGGGTACCTATAAAAATCACCATATTCGAATCCGAACCTAAATAAAATTTTCAATACTCGAATCGTTCCAAAACCGATTAAAATTTATCTTTAACTATCCGAATCCATCACAAACCCAATTATTATTACTCGAAAAATATTCAAACCTTTTAATTAACAATTTACATAAAGTATTTTTTTATTAATAATATATATTTTACAAATTTAATAAGTCTATAAAATTTTTAAATTCTATTTATTGAAAATATATATATATTTATAAATATTATTATAAAAAATATATATTTTATATTTAACTAATTAGTTATATAAACGGGTTTGGATAATGAACATCTAATATATAAAACCGAATCTGGTAAGTATATTATTTTTCAAAACTGAATCCGTATCAAACCCGGCTATATGTATACTATCTAAGTTCTATCCTATTGAAGTTATATTGGGTCAGGCATAAATGTCCTCATTGGTTTTATTGTTGTTTTGTGTTAGAAGGTACGACTTGGAACTTCACATAGTTCATGCAAACCTACTTGGGCAGATAACAGTTGTTGGGGCAAAGCGAGGTTAGAAAAATAACTTTCATTTTTTAAAATAGAAAGTCATTTTTCCTTATTTTTTTAGGTTATTTTTTTTTATCAAGTTTCTTAAACACTCCCAAACATTAAAAAATAAAAAAAAATATTAAAAAAAATATGAAAAACATTTTCCTTCAAACAAATATAGCCATAGTATTATGTGTTTAGTCCTTTTATATTTAATAATTTGTTCTTTTGTAGGGATTTGAAATGAATGCAAGGCCAATTCAACCATTTTATGGAAGATCCCTCTATTTATACAATCCATGTGAGATAATTGGAAATTTTGCTTAAACTTCTATAGGTTATTTCAGAAGAAATTAAGAGAATTCCAAACACGTTAATTGTATTCCATATATATCCTCCATGTTCAATTACAATATAATTAATAATAAAAATTAAATCTTTGAGAATATAATAAAATAAGATATTAGTATATTTTATTTTGTTGTATTGTTTAAGATGTGAATAAAGTTTTATTTCTTTTTTTAATAAATTTTATTAATTAATATTGACTTTGTTCGGAATAAATTATATACAAGAAAAAGAATTTAATAAAATTCATACATAATCATGTTTGTTTTTAATTTTTTTAAAAATAAATATTTATTTAAGTTAAAAAATTTAAAATTCTTTTATTTTAAATATAAGAATTAATTAAAAAAATTAATTAAATTAAATTCTTGTAAAATTTACTGTTTGATTCACTGTTATTATGTGGTTTGATTCACATTTAACTTTGCACAAGTGCCTTCACTATGTGTTTATGACTAAATAAACATAATGAACCTTCAACCATATCCGAAGACTGAAATAAATTCAATTTATTTTATTTAATAATTAAATTGAAAATTATATTGGATAGCATTAAATTGGAGAATATAAATTAGAATCAATTTTATATTTATATTTTTATAATTTTTAAATATATTATATAATTTTAATATAATTAATTATGTTTATTCATATGTACATACATATGTTTTCTCCTATTTCTCTAATTTTTTTTAAATAATCTATAGTCATAATTAATTAAATTAAAATTTTCTTTTACTGAATTTTAGCTAAAACCTTTTAATATATATATATATATATATATATATATATATATATATATATATATATATATATATATATATTATAGTTGTTTGAGCATTTTAAAATTTTATTTTTTATTTTTTTTAAATTTTACTTATTAAAGTTAAAATAGTAAGTAATTACCGACTATATCAAATAATCGATATATTTTTTTTAGTATTTATAATTTTATCTTTTATTTTTTTCTTAATTTTATTTATTAAATTCAATATTGTATGTAATTACCAATTATATCGCGTAGTTAGTATTTTTATCAACTTTGAATGTTTATATTTATCAATGTATATATAAAATGGCTTATATAAATTTCCTTATTATCCATGCTTAATTCATTTATCATCATGTTCATAAAGATGTGAATTTTTATTTACTTTAGGTTTATTTCTTTTTTATTTATTATTAATTAGAATTTTTAGTTAATTATTAAGAATATAATTCATTATTGAATTATAGATATATTTACATTTATAATTAAAACAATAAAAATTCGATATATTTCAATGCACATTAGTTCATAAATTATTTTAAAAATATATTCAATAAATAATTTTAAAAATATATTCAATAAATAATTTTATCAAAAATTGTTAATTTCAAATATTATTTTAATATTATAATTAATATATCATTTTTATTCCTAAGCTACAATTTAGTCCCTGAAGTTTAACAAAACTTATAACTTAATCTCTGCATTTTCAAAATCAAACAATTTAATCTATGAAATTTGACAAAACCTACAACTTAGTATCTACTATTAGAATTTCATTAAATTATTATTAACTTTAATAAAAATAACTAAAAATTTTCCTTATTTTTATTTTTAATCATAAAATATTTTAGTCCTAAGGTTTTATTTTCTTAATAATTTAGTCATAAAGTTTTTTTTTATTAATAATTTAATCTCTACATTTCTGAAACATGAGTCCTATTAAATTAAAAATTGATCAAAATTTTTAACGATAATCCTTAACGATAATTTTAACGATAATTTTATTCAATTTTTTTTTAATTTTAACAAAATTGGTCAAAATTTTAAAATGTATAAAATTTTATGTAAATTTCCAAAAATTTAAAAAATTTATTGCAATTTTATCCATTTTTTTATATATATATCCTCTTACACTTCATTTTTTTATTGATCCAACCTTATCGATACTATTAACTACTTTCAACTTTATTTTGACATCCATTGTATATCAAAAAATTGAGATTTGAGTGGTAAGGGAAGATAAGGCTTAATCTTGTTTACCCTCATCCTTCATTAATTCACATCTTCCTAAACAGAGATAAAATAATTGTTTCTCTTAATCTTTACACTCATCCAAACAGACCCTTGACCTTAGCATGAGGAACTCAATAGTACAGATAATACGAGGAACTCAATAGTATAGATAATTAAAATTATAAGGATAAAATAATATAAATAATTAAATATCAATTATTAAATTAATTATAAGGAAACGCGTAAATATGCCTTGCACTGGGACTTTGATAACATTATGCGTAAATACGCGTATATATCGATCCTCTTGTATGCGAATCAAATATCAATTTCATTCAAAACAAATTTTATAACATTCTTCCCTTCGTATTCAATTCAATGCCGATTCATTTTAAATTTTTCAGTGCAAAGGAGTATGATTCCTTCTCGGTGGATAGCTCTGTTATTTCTGTTGATGCTCTGAAACAGAAAATTGTTGAATTAAAGTATAAATCTAAATCCAATAGCTTGTGTTTGGGTACTGATTTGGACCTTGTGGTCGTTAATGCCCAGACGAATGATTGTTACGCTGATGATATGCTGATCCCTAACAATACTAGGGTTCTGATTCGTCGTGTTCCTGGATCGCGACGTCGCAAGCCCATCGACAATACAACTATTGTTGTTAGGGAAAAGCAACGGCCACTTAGTTCCTCTTATTGTACTGGTTCTAATTCCTCCAAGATTAGCTCTGAAACTGCTATTACTGCTTCATGCAGAAGCAACCCTGCAAATACTGGTGTTAGTTCTGTTTGTTCAAGTACTGTCACTAGTTTGTCCACAACAAAACCCAATGGGGGTGATGGATTTCGATGTGACGATGGGTTTGGGGATGATGTGTTTGTGATTCCTAGAATGAAGCCAGTTCAGCATAGCAAGTCAACTGTAGATGCAGAATCTGATGAGGACAGCAAGATTAAGGCTTTAGTAAATGCTCCAGCCTTGGAATGGCGGTTGGAAGGTTCAAATGGTGTGAAAAATGGTAGGGGTTTTAGTGGATTGGTGAAGAAAATACCACCAGAGGGTTATGTATGTCACAGATGTAAAGTGCGAGGACATTTTATTCAGGACTGCCCAACAAATGGAGATCCAAATTATGATTGCAAAAGATTGAGGCCTCCTACTGGAATTCCCAAGTCGATGCTGATGCCAAACCGAGGTGGCTCTTATGTGTTTTCAAGTGGTGCAACTGCTGTTTTACAGCCAAATTATCATGCTTTTGAGAAGGAAATTTTTGGCTGCTTGCCTTCAAAGAGATCCTGGTCTGCTAGTGATCTTCCACCAGAACTTCTCTGCCCCTTGTGCAAACAAGTAATCAAGGATGCTGTCTTGACTAGCAAATGTTGTTTCAAGAGCTTTTGTGATAAGTGTATCAGGGTTCATCTAATCACCTCTAAGTTGAAATGTGTTTGTGGGGCAACAAATATCCTTACTGATTATCTGATTCCAAACATGACGCTTAGGGACACAATTAATTGCATTGTGAAATCTGGTCCTTGTTACAGCAGCAGTGGTGAAAATGCCAAAAGAAACTCTTTCCAAGATAAGGATATGGAATTGGCTCACTGTTCAGAACCTCAGATCTCTACAACAAAACTATCTGCAGAATCATTTCAGGAAGAGCAGAAGCCATCACCTGGTGATGTAGAAGATGGGGCAAATAAAAGAAAACTTATTGACGCTCCACACCAGACAACTAAGAAAGCTAGAACTACAGGAGCAACTAATGTATCTGAAGATACTATTGGGCCAATGAGAATGAAAGATACAGCATCACAAGGAGGTGTCATGGGGGTTGAGGAAAAAGTGCAGCAAAAGGAGATTTCCAGTGAGGTAGAGAAGAAAAAGGACGAGAGAGAAGTGGTCAAGGGTGAAATCAAGCAAAAGGTGGTTTGTGGTGCGAGACGAAAGAAAAAGAGAGAAAGAAGTCAAGATGTTGAGACTGAGAGCTATATGATGCCTATTGGTTCTTATGCATACAATCCATACTGGGTTGGTGCGCAGGTGGGGTTGGAAGGATATATGGCACCTTATTATGCTGCTGGTGCGATGATCTATGGATTGAGCTCCTTTGGAACATCATTCAATGGTCTGATGAATCAATACACTTTTAGTATGCAGTGAATGGGTGACAGGAGATGACGCTGTGGGTTAAAAGCTTGGATGTTGACTTTTAATGGCAATCGTTCCTCTTTTTCTAGTTTCTTTTGGGCCTAAATGTACAATGGGAGAACATGGATTTACGTTGGTCTAACCTTGGCCAGTTTTGTAATCGCTGTTTTAATATTCTTATAAAACTCTCATATTCTTTTTTCCAATAATTTTGTTGTTTATTTCATTTATTTATTCTCACAACGAATGTGTCTTTTGCAAAAAAAATAAGGGTTGCAAGAAAGCTTGAAAGTATTGAACAAAGTGCACGAATCTTTTTTTGGATTTGGAAGGGCATTCATTGTTAGCATTCCATTTTGGTAGCCTATTTCATGAGTGCTATATGGTGAATTTTTTGGAAGATTATTCATAATTTTTTATTAAAAATTGCTATTATTGCGGTTTATTAATATTGTGGATCATCTTTTATAATCTAATGTTTGAAAATTGAAGAAAAATTAAGCTGATGTGGTTCTTAATTAACAGGTGGAGAAAATTAAAGAATAAAAAATAAATTAAAAAAAAAATTAAATCAGACGAGATCGAATTAGTCAATGGATGACAAAAAAAATTAAAGAAAATTATGTTTGTTTTTGTCCTCCCTTTTTGCTAATTATTTACATAAAAATAATTGCAAAAACCCGCAAATGAATTCTATAGCATATGCTATTTCTTGCCATTTTTAATTGCCAAAAGGAGGAAGAAAATGCTCCGAAGTCAAGCCCCAAACATTGAAATCTACATCTTCAATCTTTCATTTCTCTACCATCTCCCTTTTGTGATTTGCAGACTGTTCTCCATATCTAAAAACTGCGACACGAGTCTTACCACTATGTGCAATATTTAACTCCATCAATATACTGATAATCTTGCATTACAAATTAACTAAAGTGAAAGAATTACTTTTTAATTCTACATTACTGTTCCTAAATGCTTTTTAATGGCATGTGCAAATGTACTCAGGATTTCAGGACCCATTTGATTTGTATATTGGAAATGAAATCAATGTTGGAATCGGAATCGAGCGAAATCAAAAATAAAATGATAAATTTTCATTTATATTTAGTTCATTGTATAATTGAAGTCAAATTTCTTTTTAAGATATTTGATTTGCATATGTAAATTACAAAATTACAATCAAACTTATTTTGTACTTAATGAAAATTAATTAAAATTATTTTTTATACTTTTATATTTTTACTTTTTAATTTTAATTATTATAAGAGAATATAAAAAGAATATTTTTTATTTTTTTATTTGAATTAATTATAATTGCAATTATAATTTTTTATTTTATTTATGCAAAAGTAAGAATAAAAATAATACATTTCATCTTTTTACTTTAGATAATTAAAGCTAATTATATTCAAAATTTTTATTTAAATCAATAGTATGAAAATATAAGAATTATATTTTTACTGCGTTTCATTCTAGTTAGGTGTAATTAATTATAATTATAATGTTCAATTTTAATTATTTACACGAAAATATAAAAATAATAATTTTATATTTTAATTATTATTATTTTATTTTTTATTTTAATTAATTATTAAGATTATTTTAATTATTATGATTTTTATAATTATAATTATAATTTTTAATTAATTATTTGAAATATAAAAATATTTTAATGACTATAGTTATTTAACTATTGTAATTGTAATTATAATTTTTATTTTTATTTTTAATTAATTATTTTAAACATAAAATATTATTTTCATATTTTTATTTTAATTAATAATATGAAAATATAAAAATTGAAACATCTCAATGAATACATGGATAAGATAATCATTCTTATTCTTGTGTTTTGATTCCCAAAGAGAAATAATGATTCTTGTGAGAATTGGATTTCCTAGTTTGTGAGAATATAAATAAAAAAAATGAATTTTAAAACACCCACAAAAAGAATCATTCTAATTCATTTTCATTTCTAAGTCAATTTTTTGTGAGTCAAATGAGGCCAAAATACGATATTACAAAGATATGATGATAGAGATTGATTTGGGAATTAGTGTTAAGGAATTACTTAGTAGGCTCTCATCCTACTGATGATAAGATTTTTGCATCCTTAAAAGCAACTATTATTCGATTAAAACTTAACGTATAATCCAATGATAAATATTTGCATTTCATTCAATGCTCATCTAAATTTTATTTATATTTATACATTCATTTATTTAATATGATTAGTAAATAATTACACAAGGAACTTAGAAATTAGAATGTGATATTAGAAAATATGAATTAATATAGTTAAACATATCCATTTGAATTATTTTTAATATATATATACCATAAAATAAAAAATAAAATGCAACCACTTAATTAAACCAAATATTTTTATTTAATAGCTGAATTGCTTGCACGGCCAAAATCGCATCTGATTACAAAAAGAGATCCATCGGAACTATTGCTAAGCAATAAGGAGAAACTATATAATACAGCCATAATTCCATATATGATGCCTATTGGTTCTTATGCATATAATCCATACTGGGTTGGTGCGCAGGTGGGGTTGGAAGGATATATGGCACCTTATTATGCTGCTGGTGCGATGATCTATGGATTGAGCTCCTTCGGAACATCATTCAATGGTCTGATGAATCAATACACTTTTAGAATGCAGTAAATGGGTGACAGGAGATGACGCTGTGGGTTAAAAGCTTGGATGTTGATTTTTAATGGCAACCGTTCCTCTTTTTCTAGTTTCTTTTGGGCCTAAATTTACAGTAGGAGAACATGGATTTACGTTGGTCTAACCTTGGCCAGTCTTTTAATCGCTGTTTTAATATTCTTATAAAACTCTCATATTCTTTTTTCCAATAATTTTGTTGTTTATTTCATTTATTTATTCTCACAACGAATATGTCTTTTGCAAAAAAAAAAAAAAAAATAAGGGTTGCAAGGAAGCTTGAAAGTATTGAACAAACAGTAGAACAAAGTGCACGAATCTTTTTTTGGATTTGGAAGGGCATTCATTATTAGCATTCCATTTTGGTAGCCTATTTCATGAGTGCTGTATGATGAATTTTTTGGAAGATTATTCATAATTTTTTATTAAAAATTGCTATTATTGCAGTTTATTAATATTGTGAATCATCTTTTATAATCTAATGTTTGAAAATTGAAGTAAAATTAAGTTGTTGTGGTTTTTAATTAACAGAGGAGAAAATTAAAGAACAAAAAATAAATTTAAAAAAATTAAATCAGACGAGATCGAATTAGTCAATGGATGACAAAAAAAATTAAAGAAAATTATGTTTGTTTTTGTCCTCCCTTTTTGCTAATTATTTACACAAAAATAATTGCAAAAACCCACAAATGAATTCTATAGCATATGCTATTTCTTGCCATTTTTAATTGCCAAAAGGAGGAAGAAAATGCTCCGAAGTCAAGCCCCAAACATTGAAATCTACATCTTCAATCTTTCATTTCTCTACCATCTCCCTTTTGTGATTTGCAGACTGTTCTCCATATCTAAAAACTGCGACACGAGTCTTACCACTATGTGCAATATTAACTCCATCAATATACTGATAATCTTGCATTACAAATTAACTAAAGTGAAAGAATTACTATTTAATTCTACATTACTGTTACTTAATGCTTGTTAATGGCATGTGCAAATGTATTCTAGGATTTAAAATTATTTTTTTATACTTTTATATTTTTACTTTTTAATTTTAATTATTATAAGAGAATATAAAAATAATATTTTTATATTTTTTTAATTTGAATGAATTATAATTGCAATTATAATTTTTTAATTTTATTTAATTATAAGTAAGAATAAAAATAATACATTTCATCCTTGTACTTTAGATAATTAAAGTTAATTATATTCAAAATTTTTATTTAAATCAATTATATGAAAATAAAAAATTATATTTTTACTGTGTTTTATTCTAGTTAAGTGTAATTAATTATAATTATAATGTTTAATTTTAATTATTTATATTCAAATATAAAAATAAGAGTTTTATATTTTTATTATTATTATAATTATTTTATTTTTTATTTTAATTAATTATTTTAATTATCAAGATTAGTTTAATTATTATGATGTTTATTTATAATTAAATAAATGGATAAGATAATCATTCTCATTCTCATATTTTAATTTTCAGGTTGAAAAGAGAAATGATGATTTATGTGAAAATTGAATTCTTTAGTTTGTGAGAATGGAAATGAAAAAAACGAATTTCTAAATATTCATAAAGATAATCATTTCCATTCATTTCTATTTCTGGGTTAATTTTTGGCCAACCAAAAGAGGTCTAAAATAAGATATTACAAAGATAAATTAGTGTTAAGGAATTGTTCAGTAGGCTCTCATCCTGCTGATGATAAGATTTTCGCATCCATAAAAGCAACTATCATTGGTGGTAACTTGGGTTTTCCTCTTCAATAATAGCTGCTTAGCGCTAATCCTAAATTAATTGGGCTTTACTCCTTTAAAACATCTTATTTCACTTTACCTTTTGAACATGTTTACTTATTAGCTTAATTGCCGACTTTGAAAATTAAAAGGTCTAATTGAATGAAAAATATTTAGATATTCAATTGAAACTTAACCTATAATCCAATGATAAATTTTTGCATTTTCCCGATTCAATGCCTATCTAAATTTTATTTATATTTATGATTATCAAAAAATTAGCCTTTATAATTAAAATTAAGCATTCATTTATTTAATATGATTAGCAAATAATTACACAAGGAACTTAGAAATTAGAATGTGATATTAGAAAATATGAATTTGATATTAGAAAATATGAATTAATATACTTACACATATCCATTTAAATTATTTTTAATATATATACTATAAAATAAAAAATAAAATGCAACCGCTTAATTAAAGCGTATATTTTTATTTAATCGCTGAATTGCTTACATGGCCAGAATTGCATCCAATTACAAAAAAGAGATCTTTCGGAACCATCGCTAAGCAATCAGGAGAAATTATATAATACTGCTGTGATTTCATAGAGGATGACCTACATAAAATAGCAAGCCAATGAAATTCATATAAATAGGTATAAGTGGATCCCATGATATTCAGTTTTTTTTATGTGTTGAAAGCAATTTTTTATTTCCTTTTAAATAATAACTACCTATCCTTGTTTGGTTCAATTCCATGATAAAATTCATTTCATTTGTAAATGAATTTCTTTGATATATTTTATATTAAATATGAAACTCATTTCAAATGAAATAAATTTTGTATTTGAAATAAATAAAGTAAAATAAAATGATGTATAATAAGAGAATAATTTTATCACTTGAAATACATATGATTTTAAGTTTATAATTTATTTGCAAATTCTATCAATTTTGATGGAATTTGGTTTAGTTATAATAAATTCCATGAAATTGATTATTAAGACTTTCAAATGAATTTTCATTTTGTCACGACCGAAATTATGAGCCAGACCGGCATTAGGATTTGGGTTATTATAAAGCCCCCGAAGCCCGTAGTAAGCCCAACTAATCTTTAACCTATCCATGAAGCCCATATTTTGAGCCCGTTTCTAAGAAATCAATCGGACAGAGTTCGACCATAAACTGGACCATCCAACAGTGAGTTTTTAGCTCACCCGACCTGTGATCACAATATACATATATATGGGGAGCTCAGCTCTTCCTCACAATCATCAACAACTCAATATAAGATGAAATGGGAGTCCAACTCCCTCATCCAACATGATTATCCATCCACTCATTCCACATACATATATTAATAAGTTTAGAATTCCAAAATAATTAATCTTACAATTTCAAGCTAAGTAAAATGATTTTACACATGCAGAGGTCCAGAATTTAAATTTAACAATACAAAATATGAAAACAACAGTTAGTAGACGTGCGAGATAGGAAGCAGGTTAGACACAAAAAATAAGCTCTTCTATAACCTGTAAAAAACAGGTGAACAGGAGTAAGTGTTTGACTCATAAAGTAAGATATTGATTTTACTTACAATTTCTATAACTATCTATGTCTAGTGCATCCTAAGAGTGAAATGCATCATCTTCACATATTTCAAACAAATCAAATCATAATCACCTCAAAGGCAATCTGAAGCACTCACCCACCCGTGTGTTACATCCATATTCACACATATATATATGGGAGCTGATCCCCTAAACAGCTCTTTTAGTTCCAACCTCTGCCAGCGAGATCAACTCAAAGCCAGACTTTCTCTTAATAACCAAATGTGGAGGCTAGTGAGATCAATTCAAAGCTGTGCCTACCCCGAATTATCCATAATAAGGATCGGGTCCTAGCGAGTCAAGCTCCAACTGCGTCTACCCGTCCTATCCATATCCATATACACAACTCATACACACTAACTCACACACACAGCTCCAGATCGCCATAAAGCAACAATCACAACAACATCATCAAACACAAATGCAATACAAGGCGTGCCTAGTAAATAACTATGTACATATATCTATAAGTGATGCATGAACATGCCTTGAATACATAATAATATCAAAAGCGTAAATAAAATCTATATCTACTCGCAGAGAGGATGACCTGACTATAGCTAGTCTGACTGGATAAAAGAAGATTGGCCGGCACCTCTCACCTATACATATACATTGACCTCTATCAATTAACTGACAAAATTAATCAATTAATTTAATCTATAAAAGTAAGAATAAATCCTAAGGTATTGCTGAAATTTTAACAGAGTATCCCTTGTAACTAGACCTAAACCCCTACATGAAAATTCAATAAAACAACGCACAGGGCCTTAGGCCCACAATAGCAGCAACAACATCATATTACCCCTTATGAGCCCGCCAAACCAGACAATACTCAATTGACTACACAAAATAATTATTTAAAAATTCATAGTGTTACACATTTAAACCAGACACTAAAATTTTAGATTTGCAAATAAATTCTATAAAATTTCATGAAATTTATTTATACCAAACACTACGTTAGGCTTCATTTGTTTTGAAAAATAATTTATATATGAAAAATATTTTTCATGGAAAATGTTTTCTAAGAAAATGTATTTCATCAAAATATTTTTTTATAAATCCGTTATTTGATTGTAATGTTAAACTAATAGTATATATTTATATCACACATGTACAACTGTTTTCATACTTTAATAAGATTTTTAAAGTCCAAAAATTGACTTTTAAAAAGAGAAAGTTATTTTCCTAAAAAATAACTTAATTTTTTTGTTAGAAAAATATTTTCCTTTAACCCATTTTTCTGAGTGCCCCTAATGTTAAAAAATACAAAAGATATTTTATAGAAATATATTTTTTGCAAAATAAAAAGAGTATAAAAGTATAAATATTTAAAGGTAAAACAAGTTTATTAACATTTTATTTGATAAAAGTACTAAAGAGTTTGATTAATTACAAAATAAGTTTAAAAAAAAAACACTACAAGAAATTTAAAAAACAGCGACTAAATTTACCGACTATAAAAATATGGTTAAAAATTACCGACTTATTACCGACTAAATAGTTATGCCAATAAAATAAAAATGCAAAATATTTTTTACTGATTAAATTACCGACTGATTATTGACTAAATATTATCGATTACAATTTTTAGTAGGTAAAATTGGTGCCAAAAATGCACGACAAAGAAAGTGACGAAATAGTAAATATTACCAACTAAATATATAGTCGGTAATTACTGACTCTCTAATTTTTAGTTGGTATTTACAGATTATTTGCTTTTTAGTTGGTGAAATTCAAAACTCATAACAACATAGTTTTACAACTCAAAAAATAGTACCGACTTAAAAAGTATTTAGTTGGTATTTACCGACTGTATATTATTTAGTCAGTAAATCTAAAAAACTCATGAAAATAAAATTTTACAATTTTAGAGAAATAATACCGACTACATTGTAATTTAATTAATAAATATCAACAAATGTTATGTTTAGTCTATAAAAATAAAGCTAATAAAAATAAAATTATATAATTCGAGAGAAATATTACCGACTAAATGGATAATTAGTTGGTATTTACCAACAAATACTGTTATTAGTTAGTAACGTTAAAGATAATAAAAATAAAATTTTATTAATCAAGAGAAACATTATTGACTACATTGTACATTAGCTGGCATGTACCAACTAATTTTATGTTAGTCGGTAATATTAAAAGTAATAAAAATAAAATTTCATAATTCGAGAGAAATATTATGATTAAAACGCGATTTAGTTGGTAGTTACTAACTAATTTACTTGTTAGTCGGTAAAATTAAAGGCAATAAAAGTGAAATTTAATAATTCGAGGAAAATATTACCGACTATATGACAGTTTAGTTGGTATTTACGAACAAATTTGATTGTTAGTTGGTAAAGCTAATTCTTAAAAAAATAAAATCTAATAATTCGAAAGAAATATTACCGACTAACTTATATTTTAGTTGGTATTTAGCAACTACATTTTTTTAGTTTGTGCTGTTAAAGCTCATAAAGTTAAAAGTTTTGTAAATTAAGAAAAATATTATCGACTAAATGGTAATTTAGTTAGTATTTACCAACTAATTTTATTGTTAGTCGGTAAAATTAAAGGTAATAAAAATAAAAATTTTTAATTTGAGAGAAATATTACTGACTAAATAGGATTTTAGTTGGTATTACTAACTAATTTATTTTCAGTCGGTAAAATCAAAGCTCATAAAAATAAAATTTTATAATTCGAGAGAAATAATACAGACTACATTGTCATTTAATTGGTAAATACAAACGAATGTTATGTTTAGTCAGTAAAAATAAAGCTAGTAAAAAGAAAATTATATAATTCAAGAGAAATATTACCGATTAAATAGATAATTAGTTAGTAGTTACCAACTAATATTATAATTAGTCAATAATGTTAAAGATAATAAAAATAAAATTTTATGATTCGAGAAAAATAATACCGACTGAATAATTATTTAGCTGGTATTTACCAACTAAGTTTGTTATTAGTTGGTAAAATTAAAGGTAATACAAATAAAATTATATAATTCGCGAGAAATATTATCGGCTAAATATTATTTTAATTGGTATTTATTAGTTATATTTATTTAGTCGATAAAATTAAAATCAAATAAAAACTAAATTTTACTATTTGAGAGAAGTGGTAATTCAATTAATTATGTTTAGTCGATAAAAATAAAGCTAATAAAAATAAAATTATATAATTCGAGAGAAA
Organism: Hevea brasiliensis; assembly: GCF_030052815.1. Taxonomy (NCBI): domain Eukaryota; kingdom Viridiplantae; phylum Streptophyta; class Magnoliopsida; order Malpighiales; family Euphorbiaceae; genus Hevea; species Hevea brasiliensis. The sequence continues at coordinate 12,777,372 of NC_079495.1, forward strand.
TATTACTGACTAAATGGATAATTAATTGGTATTTACTAACTATTACTGTTATTAGTTAGTAACGTTAAAGATAATAAAAATAAAATTTTATTAATCAAGAGAAATAGTACCGACTACATTGCACATTAGTTAGCATGTACTAACTAATTTTATGTTAGTTGGTAATATTAAAAGTAATAAAAATAAAATTTCATAATTCGAGAGAAATATTACGATTAAAACACGATTTAGTTGGTAGTTACTAACTAATTTACTTATTAGACTGTAAAATTAAAGGTAATAAAAGTGAAATTTAATAATTCGAGGAAAATATTACCGACTATATGACAATTTAGTTGGTATTTACGAACTAATTTGATTGTTAGTTGGTAAAGCTAAATCTTAAAAAAATAAAATCTAATAATTCGAAAGAAATATTATCGATTAACTTATATTTTAGTTAGTATTTACCAACTACGTTTTTTTAGTCTGTACTGTTTAAGCTCATAAAGTTAAAAGTTCTATAAATTGAGAGAAATATTATCGACTAAATGGTGATTTAGTTAGTTTTTACCAACTAATTTTATTGTTAATCGGTAAAATTAAAGGTAATAAAAATAAAAATTTTTAATTTGAAGGAAATATTACTGACTAAATAGAGTTTTAGTTGGTATTACTAACTAATTTATTTTTAGTCGGTAAAATTAAAGCTCATAAAAATAAAATTTTATAATTTGAGAGAAATAATACAGATTATATAACAGCCCGATCCTTCTCCAGTTAGTATTGTCCGCTTTGGCCCATGGGCCTCACGGATTTGTCCCTTGGGAGGTTTCATTCCCAAAAGCGCGCTGACCAGGTGAGGAAGGTTCCCACATATATGGCCCAAATCTTTTCTTCCCGTTTCCGATGTGGGACACGAAGTTTCCACCCCAGTGCGTAGCTGGTTGAACAAGCACGTCCCAACCCCATCCCTGGGTCGTGACAAGCACAAATGTAATGGCCCGGCCCACTAGTGATATTGTCCGCTCTGAGCCGAAGCCCTCACGGTTTTAAAACGCGTCAATAGGGGTTACGAACTGTCAACTTATGAACCCAGCATCTCTCCTGTGTTTTGTCGATGTGGGATTTGCCTAGGGTGTTACAATCCACCCCCCTTACGGGACTCAGCGTCCTCGCTGAGGTTTGCCCCACCATCGTTCAAGGTTGCACGCGGAGCGGCTCTGATACCACAAATGTAATGGCTCGGCCCACTAGTGATATTGTCCGCTCTGAGCCGAAGCCCTCACGGTTTTAAAACGCGTCAATAGGGGTTACGAACTGTCAACTTATGAACCCAGCATCTCTCCCGTGTTTTGTCGATGTGGGATTTGCCTAGGGTGTTACAGATTACATTGTCATTTAATTGGTAAATACCAACGAATGTTATGTTTAGTCAGTAAAAATAAAGCTAGTAGAAAGAAAATTATATAATTCGAGAGAAATATTACCGACTAAATAGATAATTAGTTAGTAGTTGCTAACTAATATTATTATTAGTCAATAATGTTAAAGATAATAAAAATAAAATTTTATGATTCGAAAAAAATAATACCGACTGAATAATTATTTAGTTGGTATTTATCAACTAAGTTTGTTATTAGTCAGCAAAATTAAAAGTAATACCAATAAAATTCTATAATTCGCGAGAAATGTTATCAGCTAAATATTATTTTAGTTGGTATTTATTAGCTATATTTATTTAGTCGATAAAACTAAAATCAAATAAAAACTAAATTTTACTATTTGAGAGAAGTGGTAATTCAATTAACACCTCATAAAATTTTCATGCATATATTTAGAAGTGGCTAATTCAATTTTGGGTTGAGATAATTCAATAATTAAAATACACTTTTAATTTTTCTTTCTTTAGTTTATGATTTGAATTAAATTAGACTGTTTAAAATAAATATTGTTAATATAAAAAAATTGAATTATATCACCACTTTTTGAAGAAGAATAAAAGATATTTGTATAAAGATAGGATTAATGGGAAGGAAAACTATTGATGAAGAAAGTGTAACACCCTCACATTAGGTAGTTCCGTACATTCTACTGTTCTGGAAACTAATGTCTGTTTAGACAGCTAGAATGTCTAGAACCACACTTAAATTAGAGTAAAGAGTCATATTTTAATTTAATAAAGATCAAATAAGGTTGAAGGAAAATAAAAGAAATTGAGTATAAATTGGTTAAATGAGCCTAAGTTTTCAGCGATGGGTGACCTATACGGGAAGCAACTGTGAGTTCAGTTGTCACCCCAAATTCATGTGGGATGTAACAGCCCAATCCATCTCCAGTCAGTATTGTCCGCTTTGGCTCTGATACCAAATGTAACAGCCCGATCCTTCTCCAGTCAGTATTGTCCGCTTTGGCCCATGGGCCTCACGGATTTGTCCCTTGGGAGGTTTCATTCCCAAAAGCGCGCTGACCAGGTGAGGAAGACTCCCACATATATGGCCCAAATCTTTTCTTCCCGTTTCCGATGTGGGACACGAAGTTTCCACCCCAGTGCGTAGCTGGTTGAACAAGCACGTCCCAACCCCATCCCTGGGTCGTGACATGGGATCCTATAGAATCCTTAATTCAGGATTTATTGAGGAATTATGGGGAATTAATAAAGCAAAGAAATGAAAAGGGAATAGGCACAAATAAGTAAATCAAAACCTAAGGTGAACAACTACTAAGGACTCATCCGGTATTTCTGAAAAAGATAGACTATAACCCGATGAAGGGCATTTTGGTCAATCCACTTCAACAGTTAACTTTTGACTTAAATGTCTATTAAAATGAGTGAGGCTAATATATTGAAATAGGAATTAATTAAGTAATTGGTGTATGAAAATTGAGAAGGGACATAGGAGGAATTATTAAGATTGTAAAAATAATAATAATTAAAATTATTATTATATTTTAATTAGGATATTTATCTATATATATGAGAGACAAAATACATTAAAAACAAAAGAAAATTTCTCATCTTCTTCCTCCTTCAAGCCATCCCATTCTCTCTCTTCTCACCTCCATGGATGCTCCAAACCAAGCTTTTAATCATTGATTTTCCCTCACAATTTCCATACAAAATTCATAGGAAACTTTGAATTAGCCCTAGATTGGAAGAAAAAAAGCAAGAAAACTCAAGAAAATGGAGTGATTGGGAAGATTGGAAATTTGCTATTTGAGGTAAGTAGAGATTTATGTTTAACTAATTGTGAATTCATAGATTTTAAGCTTAATTCTTGAAGTTTTGATGGAAAGTGATAAAAATCATGCATGATATTAAAGGGGAGAATTTCGGCCAAGATGATAGGGTTAGTGTTTATGAACTTTGATGCAATTAGAATTGATTTCTAGCTTGGATGATGATGTAAACATGAATTATGTGTTTGAATTTGCTTGGAATTGGAAGATGAGTAATTAGGGTTTTGAGCAATTAGGATTCTCTTAGTATGAAGCTCAATTAATGTTCATAAAGTCATATTATGGTCAATTGGTATGCATTGAATGAGAAATGATGTTGGTTTGGTAAAGGAATTAATGGACATGGAATTGAGCCCTAGGTTTTGAATCTGGACAGCTTGAGTCTAGTGTGGTTAGATACTTATAAGTTGAGCTACATAACTCCAATTGGTGTGAAACCAATGGGAGATGAAACCTAAGACAAAATACTAAAACTTTCATGAAGAACACTTGCCTAGAAAATGACCGTAGGATACCTCAATTAGAGCTTGAATCTAGATTGGTAAATCTAGACCTGGAAAAATTAACCAAATAAACAATACATAATTAACTAAGCATAACTCACTCCATAAAACTCCAAATTGGGTAATTCTTAAACTTGTGTAATCTTAAGACACAGGGGAATAATTCATATGAAGACTATGAAGATAAATTATGACCCCAACTCACCTAAATTGCTTGAAAAAAGTGAGTCTAGGAATCTGCCCTGATTCTGGACTAGACCTGAAACCTGGGAAAATTTAGGCATCTGACCAGTTTTAGTAAAGTGACCATAACTCAAGCTATATAAATGCAAATTAGGTGATTCTAAAGCCAAAATAACCATAAGACATAGGACTACAAATATCATGTTTGGACCTAGACCCAGATGTGAGGGCAAAGTGGTTGAAATGTTAGAGTAAGGTAGAACTTCAAAACTGAAATTTCTTACAATTCAGTAATTTTGTCCTGCGACCTCCGGGTAGTAAATAGAGCATAACTTTCTTTGTGCATGTCCAATTGTGGTGCTATAAAATGATTTGAAAACTTAAAACAAAGGCCTAAAACTTTGTTTCAGAGACCTAATGCTAATTCTAAGTTTAAGATACTCGGATATAGAATGCAAATTTAAGGTAAAAATCTAGAAAGCCTGAAACTGTAGGATAAGGCACCCGGAACAGTGTCTAGTATTTTGGCTATAACTAGAGATCCAGAACTTCAAATTGAGTGATTCAAAAGGTAATTAAAGCTAAGACATATAGGAATAACTTTCATAAAGATCACCTTATCAAATTTTAACTGGAACTAGGCTGAAATTGGGTTCTAAAGTCAGGTCCCAAACCTGCCCTGAACCCAGAATTTATTAAATTGCATAGTACTTAGGAATTTATTTGATTGGCTATTGGTGAAGGTTAGAATGAGTATTAAGACTTTGTAATTGTGTAATTTCAGTGGATAAGGAGACTTCCAAAGAAGGGAAGAGTTAAGCCAAGTAAAGAGAATTGAAAGAAGGTTTGTGTTTGTGCACAACTTGACTTTATGTTTGTTTTAAAAATTGTAAATGATGTGAATGAACTTTTACAAGCCAAATATGATTTTCTTTTGCATTTAGGAATTGATTATACTATCTTGAGCATTCTTGAATCTTGAAATGAATTTATAATTGTGGAAAAGGTAGATGTTGGCTATTTAATTTCATTGTAGCAAGGGGGTGAGTCGGTTTAAATATATTTAGAAGTGTTTTGAGAATTGATGTGTTGCCAACCATTTATGAGGATTTGTAATGTTTGAATGTGACTATTTGATTTGTAATTGTGATTATTTGAATGGAAAATTATTTTAAGATTATTTTGAAATCACAGTTGGCATGACAGTCCCTTACGGTATTCTCCATTAGTAACAGCTAATTGGGGTTTGAAATTTGATTGTGTTACCTCCCTCTCTGGCTTGCCAGTTGAGGTTGAGTTCAGATGAGTAGTAAGGTTGAGATTGCTTTGTCATAGTGTACAACGCGACATTGATTGGAAATTTTGTATCATGGTCTAAACTACGTGAATGTTGGTAACACTTGTGATTTGTGATTGCTTAAATAAAATGTGATTGAAATCAAATGATTTGGTATTGATTGAAAGATAATGTGTTATTTTCATGGTTTATGGGAAATATGAATTTTGCAAATACCTTTTATGATTTGGCAAATATGTTGGTACTAAATTTTTCTTTTAAAATTATTAGTTGTGCACTACTGAGTAGCATTACTCAGCGATAGGTTTTATATGTTGTCGCAGGTCAAAGGAAAGATAAAGTGGTTGAGTGAACTACTAGAAGCAGTGTTTTGATTGACGACGGGTATAATAGGTATACCCTTGTAGATTATATTTTGATGTAAATGAGTAGCCATATGTACGTAAAAGACAATTGAGCAGTTGCATAAAAAGAATTGTAATAATATTTTTGTAACTTTGAAGTTTGTAAATTTGTAATTAAATATCCTTTTGAGTGGTAAAATTGTAAATGAGTGTTTCTTTTGAATTGTAAATGAGATGATTTTATTTTCTTGAAGTGGAATGAAGAGAAAAAAATTACTTAATTATTGAGTGATTTAAATTTATGTATACAATTTATCACAGGTTGATTTTTAACAGGTTTAATATTTTGGATTTGTTAAAATTATAGCTGTCACCACGCAGTTTTTCTAAAACAAAATAATAAATTTGATTTGGTCAAAATCCCTTGTAATATATTTAATGGATTATCGGTAGGCGGAGTTTGGTAATTCATTAGGTATGCTAAGGGATCATATCATATCTTATAGAGGGGTAAGGTGTGACAGGTAGCTTGACTCATCATTAAGATTTTTGGTATTTCTTTAAAAAAAATAAATATATTATTTTAAAAGAAAAATTCTAGAGGGAATTAGTGGAGTCTTAGAGAAGTGGTTGTTAATTTAGCCTGGATAATAAGTATATTTTTTGGAGAAATTCAGCGTATTGTCTTTGTTAGTGAAAAAATTTTCCATGGATCTTAGTATGATAAGGCATAATTTCACCTTGCTGTGTTTATATATTTCTCCATTCTCTGGTCTTTTTTATCTGAAATTTCATCTGCCATTTTTCCTTGTATTTAGGCATTTAGGGTGCTGATATTATGCATATTTCCCAAGCAGTAATGTTTCATGGAGTTATTGATTGGTTTTTAATACTTATGTTTCATGGCCATACTATATATAATGTTTGTGGGGCATTTTATTTTATTACTCCTTTCACTCTTGAGATCAAGAAGATCTTTCTTCAATGCTTGTAGGACTAGGAATGCCTTGTTTATATGTGTAATTTAATTGGTGCATTATTGGTTATGAGAATTTGATTACATATTGATGTGATGACATGGCCCACTCTTCCCATCATAACAACAACTGCCTAACATTTAGTTTTAAGTGGTGTTTGCTCATCCTCATAATCCTGTTCTCCAACTGGGCAACATATTCCTTTTCCAATTCCATTAAGTGGATTCCTTTCCTTCTTCCCAAACAAATTTCAGAATCACAGCTTTCTTAAATTAAAGTATCAGTTTAATTTTTCAATTAAAAAAATATTATGTAGAGGTTATTACCTATTGCATTTCGTGAGCTCCTTCCAAATATAGTTTGGCAAGCATTAATTGAGTTAAGCTTGTTTTTCAAATATCTTACTTCTACAAATATTAAGGTTCAAGATAAGGAGCGTCTAGAAGCACAAATTCCCATTATTATTTGCAAATTAGAGCGCATATTTCCTCTTGCCTTTTTTGACTCAATGGAACATCTTCCCACCCACTTGCCATATGAAGCAAAAATTACAGGCCCAGTACAATATCGATAGATGTATCATTTTGAGAGGTAATAGATACTTCTTATTTTTCTTTAAATGTTATGAAATGTATTGTAAACTTTTTGTAAGCCATTTGCCATTTTTTTTTTTTTTAGATTTCTCCACCACCTAAAGTAAAATGTAAAGAACAAAGCAAAAGTAGAAGGTTTAATATGTAATGCATACTTAGTTGAAGAAGCATCCAATTTTTGCGCACATTACTTTGAGAGTCATGTAATAACGAGGGATCGATAAGTACCCCGAAATGATGATGGTGGGGATGATGCTGATACCAAAGGATATTTATCAATTTTCAAGTATCCCAGTCGACCATCTGGTAGAGTGAAAACAAGGGTGTTGGCTGATGATGAATATAAGGCTACCCAAATATATTTTCTACTAAATTGCCCTGAAATTGACATATATGTAAAGTAAGTTTATCAACAATCCAAAATTTAAGTTAAGTTTCTAGAAGTCCTTGTGAATTTTCCTTTCCCTCTAAAAATGGCCCAATTTAATTGTATATGTAGTTTGTTCCTAACGGAAATGCGACAAGCGTCACGTAATATTAGTGATGCAGAAGTTGATGAAGCATTAGAAAAAAGATTTGCAGATTGGTTCAAATGTTATGTAAGTATCAATTTGTTTAACTCATTTCATTATCAATCTTTAAAAAATATAATACGTAATAATAACGATTTCAATTCTCTTTAACTTATCAGGCAAGGCGTTCAAATATTGATAATAAATTCATTAGGGATTTAGTAGAGGGACCATTAAGAAGTGTGAAATCATATCCTGTATATTTCATAAATGGTTATAGATTTCACACAAGCAGCCATGGTGCTAATCGATCCACAATAAATAGCGAAGTTTGCATTAGGGGTTCAACATATGGTGACAACTCCAATGATTACTATGGTATCTTGAAAGAGATAGTTCAACTTGAGTACCTTGCATTACCAATAAAGAGAACTATTCTCTTCAAGTGTGAATGGTTTGATCTAACTCTGGATGTTGGTATTAAGGTTCACAAACACTATAACTTTGTGGATATCAATCACCATAAAAGATTAAATAAATATGAACCATTCATACTTGCTTCATAAGCTAAACAAGTGGTTTACATCCCTTATCCTAGCTTGAGACGAGACAAAGCTGATTGGTATGCGGTATGCAAAAATGAAGCCTAGGTCTGTTGTCATCATGCCTCAGACAAATGTAACGGAGCAAATACCAGACCAAGCATTTCAAGATGAGGTAGTAGAAGTGTTACAAATTAATACGGAAGTAGAAGATCAACATATTGGACCATTAGATGATTCAAGTGGTGAACTACTAGGGCTTACAACCATTGAAAAAGAGGAACTATTGGACTAGGCAGATCTAAATCATACAATAGCAAGCGATGAAGAAGAACTCCATGAACATGATGATGATAGTGAGGATGATAGTGAATAAATTGTATTGTAATGGATAGTGATCTAAATTTCAAAAGCAATATATAATTTAACTTTAACGTAATGATTGCGATATTATCATATTATTCATGTCTATTATGTTATAATTTAAATTTATGAACTATTTGTGACAAGGAGATGTGTATAATAAATGTGTAAGTCGGGATGGCACTGTTATTATTATTATTATTATTATTATTATTATTATTATTATTATTATTATTATTATTATTTTTGAATTGTAGGTTAATGGAATTTTTCTAAAATAAAATTAAAGTTTAAAGATTTTTTGGTAACGAATTGAAGATGATTAACAAAAGCAAAATAATCTATATAGTTAAAGGAAGACAAGTAAAAATTACTCATAATTTCAAATTATTCTAGACTTCTTTTAAAAATGATAGCAGTTAGGGTACCTATAATAATCACCATATTTGAATCCGAATCTAAATAAAATTTTCAATACTCGAATCGTTCCAAAACCGATTAAAATTTATCTTTAACTATCCGAATCCATCACAAACCCAATTATTATTACTCAAAAAATATTCAAACCTTTTAATTAACAATTTACATAAAGTATTTTTTTATTAATAATATATATTGTACAAATTTAATAAGTCTATAAAATTTTTAAATTCTATTTATTGAAAATATATATATATATATATATATATATATATATATATATATAAATATTATTATAAAAAATATATATTTTATATTTAACTAATTAGTTATATAAACGGGTTTGGATAATGAACACCTAATATATAAAACCGAATCTGGTAAGTATATTATTTTTCAAATCTGAATCCGTATCAAACCCTGCTATATGTATACAATCTAAGTTCTATCCTATTAAAGTTATATTGGGTCGGGCATAAATGTCCTCATTGGTTTTATTGTTGTTTTGTGTTAGAAGGTACGATTTGGAACTTCACATAGTTCATGCAAACCTACTTGGGCAGATAACAGTTGTTGGGGCAAAGCGAGGTTAGAAAAATAACTTTCATTTTTTAAAATAGAAAGTCATTTTTCCTTATTTTTTTAGGTTATTTTTTTTTATCAAGTTTCTTAAACACTCCCAAACATTAAAAAATAAAAAAAAATATTAAAAAAAATATGAAAAACATTTTCCTTCAAACAAATATAGCCATAGTATTATGTGTTTAGTCCTTTTATATTTAATAATTTGTTCTTTTGTAGGGATTTGAAATGAATGCAAGGCCAATTCAACCATTTTATGGAAGATCCCTCTATTTATACAATCCATGTGAGATAATTGGAAATTTTGCTTAAACTTCTATAGGTTATTTCAGAAGAAATTAAGAGAATTCCAAACACGTTAATTGTATTCCATATATATCCTCCATGTTCAATTACAATATAATTAATAATAAAAATTAAATCTTTGAGAATATAATAAAATAAGATATTAGTATATTTTATTTTGTTGTATTGTTTAAGATGTGAATAAAGTTTTATTTCTTTTTTTAATAAATTTTATTAATTAATATTGACTTTGTTCGGAATAAATTATATACAAGAAAAAGAATTTAATAAAATTCATACATAATCATGTTTGTTTTTAATTTTTTTAAAAATAAATATTTATTTAAGTTAAAAAATTTAAAATTCTTTTATTTTAAATATAAGAATTAATTAAAAAAATTAATTAAATTAAATTCTTGTAAAATTTACTGTTTGATTCACTGTTATTATGTGGTTTGATTCACATTTAAATTTGCACAAGTGCCTTCACTATGTGTTTATGACTAAATAAACATAATGAACCTTCAACCATATCCGAAGACTGAAATAAATTCAATTATTTTATTTAATAATTAAATTGAAAATTATATTGGATAGCATTAAATTGGAGAATATAAATTAGAATCAATTTTATATTTATATTTTTATAATTTTTAAATATATTATATAATTTTAATATAATTAATTATGTTTATTCATATGTACATACATATGTTTTCTCCTATTTCTCTAATTTTTTTTAAATAATCTATAGTCATAATTAATTAAATTAAAATTTTCTTTTACTGAATTTTAGCTAAAACCTTTTAATATATATATATATATATATATATATATATATATATATATATATATATAAAATAAGATATTATAGTTGTTTGAGCATTTTAAAATTTTATTTTTTATTTTTTTTAATTTTACTTATTAAAGTTAAAATAGTAAGTAATTACCAACTATATCAAATAATCGATATATTTTTTTAGTATTTTATAATTTTATCTTTTTTTTTTAATTTTATTTATTAAATTCAATATTATATGTAATTACCAATTATATCGCGTAGTTATTATTTTTATCAACTTTGAATGTTCATATTTATCAATGTATATATAAAATGGCTTATATAAATTTCCTTATTATCCATGCTTATTTCTTTTTTATTTATTATTAGAATTTTTCATTAATTATTAAGAATATAATTCATTATTGAATTATAGATATATTTACATTTATAATTAAAACAATAAAAATTCGATATATTTCAATGCACATTAGTTCATAAATTATTTTTAAAATATATTCAATAAATAATTTTATCAAAAATTGTTAATTTCAAATATTATTTTAATATTATAATTAATATATCATTTTTATTCCTAAACTACAATTTAGTCCTTGAAGTTTAACAAAACTTAAAACTTAATCTCTGCATTTTCAAAATCAAATAATTTAATCTATGAAATTTGACAAAACCTACAACTTAATATCTACTATTAGAATTTCATTAAATTATTATTAACTTTAATAAAAATAACTAAAAAATTTCCTTATTTTTATTTTTAATCATAAAATAATTTAGTCCTAAGGTTTTATTTTCTTAATAATTTAGTCATAAAGTTTTTTTTTATTAATAATTTAATCTCTACATTTCTGAAACATGAGTCCTATTAAATTAAAAATTTTAAATTTAAATTATTAAAATATAAATTAATTACTTTTGTGGTAGGATTAATTTGTAGGTTTATTAAAACATTCAAGACTAAATTGTTTGATTTTAAAATTACAAAGACTAATTTATAAGTTAAACTAAATCTCTAAGATTAAATTATCAAACAAAATATAATCTTAGAGACTAAATTGTTTTTATATTAAAAATAAAGTTAAAAATATTTTAATTTTTTTAACTAAAATTAATAATAATGTAATTAAATTCTATAATACTGACTAATTTATAAATTTTATTAAATTTTACAAACTAAATTATTTAATTTTAAAAATATAAAAACTAAATCAAACCTGTGGGTTAAGCTTTTTATTAAATTATAATTAAATACATTTATTACCGTTGCAAATAAGAAAATGCACGCGCTTCACAAGGAGAGTGGACTAAAGCCTTCCCCAGAGTTGTTCCCAGGTGGAAAGCCTGCCTCCTCTCCATTTAAAACAGGAATGTCTTGACCCATCAACAAGACCAAGAACAGCACTATCAAATATCAACACCAAACCACCATCATTGATATTGATTGCCACTTCAAACTCCATTCCAGGCGCAGCTTAAACATGAGTTCACTCCTTGTTTCTTTCATTCACTGCTCAGTTCCCATATCCACTGCTCTCGTGTCCGAAGTTGGTATGCTTTCTCTCTCTATATCTCATACTCACTGGTTGATGATACCAAATTCCTTGAATCTGGAATTGCTAATATACATTCTCATCACAGAAAAACCCAAAATCACATCTGAGTTTTGAAATATTTCTTAACATTCATTAGTTTAAATCCCCATCATTAGATGTTATACTGGTTAAACAACCAAATGGGTTCGCTTTAGTTGGGCTATTTGCCTTCAATTATTGGCTGTTCACTCGATTCTTGATTAATTGTGTGTTTCTAATCATTTTTTTTTTCTGTATCATTGATTTCTGCAATTCATGTGTTAAGATCAAGGAGATTCAATATTTTTCCGACCAAGGTCCCATTTTTATTTTGTTTAATAGAGAATTGTCTAGCTCTTGAGGTATCCTTGTCACTGTCAATGACATATCTGAGATAGATCATAGATTGATTTTCAGCATTTTTATGTCCTGTCTTTTGCTCTCCATTAATTTAGTTCTCTATGCCATACAATAAAACTATGCATTTGATCCTTTGCTTTCAAAGTTATAGAATAAAACTATGTCATTTGATCCTTTGCTTTCAAAGAAGGGTATTTTGTTACTAAGGTAACCGGAAAATTAAAACAACTAAAAACTAATATTTAAATTGAATCAGCAATAGCAAAAATAATAGTAGATTTGCATTAATATTGGCGAAAATTGTTACCAACTTGAAAAGTCAAAAGCAGAAGTGATTAACTTAAAACAATTGGTTAAAATTGATAAAGCATTGAACCATTAAGAGTTGAGACATGTGTGAAGTTCCAACAGATTTTACCATTTAAGCTAGCAAACAAGACCAAAGCCCACAATCACATGATCTTTTTTACTATAAAAATCACAAATGGTGGGTCCTAGGGATAAAAATATATTATATTAGCTTAGTTTAACTTAATTAGAAACTGTTAATACTCCACATGGTGTTCCAGGAAAACTTTGATATTTCAAATCAGAGACAATTAGATTTAGGAAATTTTTCTTTAGCTAATCATGAATGATTTACCTAAAACTAAAACAAGAGATTTCAAGGTTAGTACAGTACTTGGTTGCAAGTGGTAAAATCAATGTAGGAGGCTGAGATCAGATTGTAAAGAGAAACATCAACATTAAATGTGCAATGTAGAGTCTGATCCAAATGTGCAATGAAGATAAATTACTGCAGAAATAAATGATGCGAGACCCTAGAATGAGAGAAAACAGTAAATTAACACTTAAGCAGCACATCTTAAATGTGACAGGACTACTGAGTTGGTAATGTTTACTTGGTTATTACAAATGCTAAATGATAATGTGAATGAAGTTCTAGCAAATAGTAAACGATAATATGAGTGAAGTTCCCATTGTCTACATAGATTCTACATTAAAAAAATGGCAAATTATAACCAGTGATCATTTCAATAACAAATAGACAGTTACCAGGTATATAGGAAAAGGCGATTTGTCTGCTTCAAAGCCTTGGATCTCTGGCAAATGTAGGACTTTTTGCAAGAACTTTCACTGCCTAGAATCATAAACAAAAACCCACAAATAATCATCAAGAAGAGGGAAGTGCTAAAAAAAATGTTCAAGATCAAATTAGCTCACCAAATTTTTTAGCTATTGGATTAAATCATTTGTGGAATCATTAGACAAGTGATTGATCAACAACTTAAAATTCTTTTCAATTTAATTGATGAGAACTAGAGTTCATACAAGCTCGAGACTATCCTAGTTACTGTGCAATTGAACCAAAATCCACTCATTTGCCCAAAAACATAAACCTAAACAATCGATTATGTTCTTATGCATTTAGTTACTATGAAATTGAACCAAACAGAACGGAATAGATAAACTACGCTACAAGAGAGAGATTTCTGTTCATACCTCTTGAAATTTGTTAAACAGAAAAGCCATTGCAAAATTTCAGCAGCAGAGAAAATCGTCTTCTCCGTGTTCACCACCAGGTCAATGAACTTGCCCAAGGAAATGAACTTCCCCAATTTAAAATAGCGTCCTCTTGTCGCTGGGGATGTTGGAGGCTGCGTCGAAGTAGAAGACGAGAGACAGGAATCTGAGTTGTGCAGAGATGAAAGCAGATATGGCAGGGGAATCTGAGTTGAGCAGAGACGTTAGCGGTAAGGCAGCAGTGAAAATGGTACTATCCCAACGCACATCCTGTTAATATTTTTATAATTGACTTTTTTTTTTTTTTTTTTTTTTTAATTTACCATTCACAAACTAAAACTAAATTTACCTTTTATATTTTTTCAAAATGTCTAATTTAATTTATTTTTTCATTTTTATTTAATTTAATCTTTTTATTTTAATTTAAGTTTAAATTGATTTAATGCATAATTCACTCATCACTTATGACTTAGTGTATGAGTTATTTTCTTTTTCTTTCTTCAATATTTTTAATGTTAATTACTTAATTAATGTTAATTAAATAATTATAATTAGTTAATTTTTTATATTTAACTTTTTAATATTAATTAACAATATGAAAAAAAATAATATTTTATATTTTTAATTTTATTTAATTATAATTTTCTAATTTTAATTAAGAAAATGAAAATATAAAATAATATTTATTTAAAAAATATTTTTTATTTTAAATAATTAAAATTAATTACAATCATAATTTTTAATTTTAATTAATTATATGAAAATAAAACTATTGTTTACCATTTTTCAATTTAATTAATTAATAAAAATATAAAAATAATATTTTTTTCATACTTTCATTTTAATTACTTATATTAAATAATATTATTTTTATTATTTAATTTAATTAATTATAAAAAAATAAAAATAACATTTTAATATTAAAAAATAAAAAAATATTAAAAATGGAAAATGCTCAATTTAGTCCCTGCACTTATTAGAAAAGTTCAATTTAGTCAATTTCTAATTTTTTTATCTACTTTAGCAAAAAAGTTTCAATTTAATATCAACTTAACTCAAATTTTAAAATTTATAAGTTAAATTTCTTAATTTTTTTTATTAAAATAAAAAATTAAAAAGTTTAATTTTTTTAATTTTGAGACTGAATTTATTGATTTCTTGATTTAAATCTAAAAATTAAGACGCTCAATTTATTTATTTTCTTAATTTTTGAGCTAAATTGAGTCTAAATTGCAACTTTTAGGCTAAATTAGACAAAAAATTAAAAATAAATTAAATTAAACTTTTCAATAAGTACAGGTGTGGAATTGAGCTGTAATCTTAAACTAAATTATTATTATTTGAAAAATAATATTTTAATTAATAATTTATATTTTAAAAATTTAATAATTTTATAAAATATTTAAATTCTCTATTTAAATTATAATATATAAAATTTTATAAATATTATTATAATATATATATATATATTTAATTAATTACTTATATAAATAGATTCAGGTAATAAATTCTATATATATAAAAATCAAACCCTTTTTCAAACCTGAATTATTTTAAATCTAATTATATACCATCTAAATTTATTTTATTAAGATTTGGTCTGATTAGATACTTGTAAATACCCGATAAAGTAATAGAAATCGAATTTAATGAAAAATCAAATTGATTTATTTTTTAAATTTTGATTTTTCATTTAATTGATGTGATTTTGATTATTATTTTGGGTTACCTCTGTTCGATTTCCATTTAAAAAAAATTAACTTATTGGCTAAAAGAAAGCTAATCCTTAACGATAATTTTATTCAATTTTTTTAATTTTAACAAAATTGGTCAAAATTTTAAAATGTATAAAATTTTATGTAAATTTCTAAAAATTTAAAAATTTATTGCAATTTTATCCATTTTTTTTATATATATCCTCTTACACTTTATTTTTTTATTGATCCAACCTTATCGATACTATTAACTACTTTCAACTTTATTTTGACATCCATTGTACATCAAAAAATTGAAATTTGAGTGGTAAGGGAAGATAAGGCTTAACCTTGTTCACCCTCATCCTTCATTAATTCACATCTTCCTAAACAGAGATAAAATAATTGTTTCTCTTAATCTTTACACTCATCCAAACAGACCCTTGACCTTAGCATGAGGAACTCAGTAGTACAGATAATAGATAATTAAATTATTAAATTAATTATAAGGAAACGCGTAAATATGCCTTGCACTGGGACTTTGATAACATTATGCGTAAATACGCGTATATATCTATCCTCTTGTATGCGAATCAAATATCAATTTCATTCAAAACAAATTTTATAACATTCTTCCCTTCGTATTCAATTCAATGCCGATTCATTTTAAATTTTTCAGTGCAAAGGAGTATGATTCCTTCTCGGTGGATAGCTCTGTTATTTCTGTTGATGCTCTGAAACAGAAAATTGTTGAATTAAAGTATAAATCTAAATCCAATAGCTTGTGTTTGGGTACTGATTTGGACCTTGTGGTCGTTAATGCCCAGACGAATGATTGTTACGCTGATGATATGCTGATCCCTAACAATACTAGGGTTCTGATTCGTCGTGTTCCTGGATCGCGACGTCGCAAGCCCATCGACAATACAACTATTGTTGTTAGGGAAAAGCAACGGCCACTTAGTTCCTCTTATTGTACTGGTTCTAATTCCTCCAAGATTAGCTCTGAAACTGCTATTACTGCTTCATGCAGAAGCAACCCTGCAAATACTGGTGTTAGTTCTGTTTGTTCAAGTACTGTCACTAGTTTGTCCACAACAAAACCCAATGGGGGTGATGGATTTCGATGTGACGATGGGTTTGGGGATGATGTGTTTGTGATTCCTAGAATGAAGCCAGTTCAGTATAGCAAGTCAACTGTAGATGCAGAATCTGATGAGGACAGCAAGATTAAGGCTTTAGTAAATGCTCCAGCCTTGGAATGGCGGTTGGAAGGTTCAAATGGTGTGAAAAATGGTAGGGGTTTAGTTGATTGGGGAAGAAAATACCACCAGAGGGTTATGTATGTCACAGATGTAAAGTGCGAGGACATTTTATTCAGGACTGCCCAACAAATGGAGATCCAAATTATGATTGCAAAAGATTGAGGCCTCCTACTGGAATTCCCAAGTCGATGCTGATGCCAAACCGAGGTGGCTCTTATGTGTTGTCAAGTGGTGCAACTGCTGTTTTACAGCCAAATTATCATGCTTTTGAGAAGGAAATTTTTGGCTGCTTGCCTTCAAAGAGATCCTGGTCTGCTAGTGATCTTCCACCAGAACTTCTCTGCCCCTTGTGCAAACAAGTAATCAAGGATGCTGTCTTGACTAGCAAATGTTGTTTCAAGAGCTTTTGTGATAAGTGTATCAGGTTCATCTAATCACCTCTAAGTTGAAATGTGTTTGTGGGGCAACAAATATCCTTACTGATAATCTGATTCCAAACATGACGCTTAGGGACACAATTAATTGCATTGTGAAATCTGGTCCTTGTTACAGCAGCAGTGGTGAAAATGCCAAAAGAAACTCTTTCCAAGATAAGGATATGGAATTGGCTCACTGTTCAGAACCTCAGATCTCTACAACAAAACCATCTGCAGAATCATTTCAGGAAGAGCAGAAGCCATCACCTGGTGATGTAGAAGATGGGGCAAATAAAAGAAAACTTATTGACGCTCCACACCAGACAACTAAGAAAGCTAGAACTACAGGAGCAACTAATGTATCTGAAGATACTATTGGGCCAATGAGAATGAAAGATACAGCATCACAAGGAGGTGTCATGGGGGTTGAGGAAAAAGTGCAGCAAAAGGAGATTTCCAGTGAGGTAGAGAAGAAAAAGGACGAGAGAGAAGTGGTCAAGGGTGAAGTCAAGCAAAAGGTGGTTTGTGGTGCGAGAGGAAAGAAAAAGAGAGAAAGAAGTCAAGATGTTGAGACTGAGAGCTATATGATGCCTATTGGTTCTTATGCATACAATCCATACTGGGTTGGTGCGCAGGTGGGGTTGGAAGGATATATGGCACCTTATTATGCTGCTGGTGCGATGATCTATGGATTGAGCTCCTTTGGAACATCATTCAATGGTCTGATGAATCAATACACTTTTAGTATGCAGTGAATGGGTGACAGGAGATGACGCTGTGGGTTAAAAGCTTGGATGTTGACTTTTAATGGCAATCGTTCCTCTTTTTCTAGTTTCTTTTGGGCCTAAATGTACAGTAGGAGAACATGGATTTACGTTGGTCTAACCTTGGCCAGTTTTGTAATCGCTGTTTTAATATTCTTATAAAACTCTCATATTATTTTTTCCAATAATTTTGTTGTTTATTTTATTTATTTATTCTCACAACGAATGTGTCTTTTGCAAAAAAAATAAGGGTTGCAAGGAAGCTTGAAAGTATTGAACAAAGTGCACAAATCTTTTTTTGGATTTGGAAGGGCATTCATTGTTAGCATTCCATTTTGGTAGCCTATTTCATGAGTGCTATATGGTGAATTTTTTGGAAGATTATTCATAATTTTTTATTAAAAATTGCTATTATTGCGGTTTATTAATATTGTGGATCATCTTTTATAATCTAATGTTTGAAAATTGAAGAAAAATTAAGCTGTTGTGGTTCTTAATTAATAGGAGGAGAAAATTAAAGAATAAAAAATAAATTAAAAAAAAATTAAATCAGACGAGATCGAATTAGTCAATGGATGACAAAAAAAATTAAAGAAAATTCTGTTTGCTTTTGTCCTCCCTTTTTGCTAATTATTTACACAAAAATAATTGCAAAAACCCACAAATGAATTCTATAGCATATGCTATTTCTTGCCATTTTTAATTGCCAAAAGGAGGAAGAAAATGCTCCGAAGTCAAGCCCCAACCATTGAAATCTACATCTTCAATCTTTCATTTCTCTACCATTTCCCTTTTGTGATATGCAGACTGTTCTCCATATCTAAAAACTGCGACACGAGTCTTACCACTATGTGCAATATTTAACTCCATCAATATACTGATAATCTTGCATTACAAATTAACTAAAGTGAAAGAATTACTTTTTAATTCTACATTACTGTTCCTAAATGCTTTTTAATGGCATGTGCAAATGTACTCAGGATTTCAGGACCCATTTGATTTGTATATTGGAAATGAAATCAATGTTGGAATGGGAATCGAGCGAAATAAAAAATAAAATGATAAATTTTCATTTATATTTAGTTCATTGTATAATTGAAATCAAATTTCTTTTTAAGATATTTGATTTGCATATGTAAATTACAAAATTACAATCAAACTTATTTTGTACTTAATGAAAATTAATTTAAATTATTTTTTATACTTTTATATTTTTACTTTTTAATTTTAATTATTATAAGAGAATATAAAAAGAATATTTTTTATTTTTTTATTTGAATTAATTATAATTGCAATTATAATTTTTAATTTTATTTATGCATAAGTAAGAATAAAAATAATACATTTCATCTTTTTACTTTAGATAATTAAAGTTAATTATATTCAAAATTTTTATTTAAATCAATAGTATGAAAATATAAGAATTATATTTTTACTACGTTTCATTGTAGTTAGGTGTAATTAATTATAATTATAATGTTCAATTTTAATTATTTATACGAAAATATAAAAATAATAATTTTATATTTTAATTATTATTATTATTATTTTATTTTTTTATTTTAATTAATTATTAAGATTATTTTAATTATTATGATTTTTATAATTATAATTATAATTTTTAATTAATTATTTGAAATATAAAAATATTTTAATGACTATAATTATTTAACTATTGTAATTGTAATTATAATTTTTATTTTTATTTTTAATTAATTATTTTAAACATAAAATATTATTTTCATATTTTTATTTTAATTAATAATATGAAAATATAAAAATTGAAACATCTCAATGAATACATGGATAAGATAATCATTCTTATTCTTGTGTTTTGACTCCCAAAGAGAAATAATGATTCTTGTGAGAATTGGATTTCCTAGTTTGTGAGAATATAAATAAAAAAAAAAGAATTTTTAAACACCCACAAAAAGAATCATTCTAATTCAGACGAGATTGAATTAGTCAATGGATGACAAAAAAAATTAAAGAAAATTCTGTTTGTTTTTGTCCTCCCTTTTTGCTAATTATTTACACAAAAATAATTGCAAAAACCCACAAATGAATTCTATAGCATATGCTATTTCTTGCCATTTTTAATTGCCAAAAGGAGGAAGAAAATGCTCTGAAGTCAAGCCCCAAACATTGAAATCTACATCTTCAATCTTTCATTTCTCTACCATCTCCCTTTTGTGATTTGCAGACTGTTCTCCATATCTAAAAACTGCGACACGAGTCTTACCACTATGTGCAATATTAACTCCATCAATATACTGATAATCTTGCATTACAAATTAACTAAAGTGAAAGAATTACTATTTAATTTTACATTACTGTTCCTTAATGCTTGTTAATGGCATGTGCAAATGTATTCTAGGATTTAAAATTATTTTTTTTATACTTTTATATTTTTACTTTTTAATTTTAATTATTTTAAGAGAATATAAAAATAATATTTTTATATTTTTTTAATTTGAATGAATTATAATTGCAATTATAATTTTTTAATTTTATTTAATTATAAGTAAGAATAAAAATAATACATTTCATCCTTGTACTTTAGATAATTAAAGTTAATTATATTCAAAATTTTTATTTAAATCAATTATATGAAAATAAAAAATTATATTTTTACTGTGTTTTATTCTAGTTAAGTGTAATTAATTATAATTATAATGTTTAATTTTAATTATTTATATTCAAATATAAAAATAAGAGTTTTATATTTTTATTATTATTATAATTATTTTATTTTTTATTGTAATTAATTATTTTAATTATCAAGATTAGTTTAATTATTATGATTTTTATTTATAATTAAATAAATGGATAAGATAATCATTCTCATTCTCATATTTTAATTTTCAGGTTGAAAAGAGAAATGATGATTTATGTGAAAATTGAATTCTTTAGTTTGTGAGAATGGAAATGAAAAAAACGAATTTCTAAATATTCATAAAGATAATCATTTCCATTCATTTCTATTTCTGGGTTAATTTTTGGCCAACCAAAAGAGGTCTAAAATAAGATATTACAAAGATAAATTAGTGTTAAGGAATTGTTCAGTAGGCTCTTATCCTGCTGATGATAAGATTTTCGCATCCATAAAAGCAACTATCATTGGTGGTAACTTGGGTTTTCCTCTTCAATAATAGCTGCTTAGCGCTAATTCTAAATTAATTGGGCTTTACTCCTTTAAAACATCTTATTTCACTTTACCTTTTGAACATGTTTACTTATTAGCTTAATTGCCGACTTTGAAAATTAAAAGGTCTAATTGAATGAAAAATATTTACATATTCAATTGAAACTTAACCTATAATCCAATGATAAATTTTTGCATTTTCCTGATTCAATGCCTATCTAAATTTTATTTATATTTATGATTATCGAAAAATTAACCTTTATAATTAAAATTAAGCATTCATTTATTTAATATGATTAGCAAATAATTACACAAGGAACTTAGAAATTAGAATGTGATATTAGAAAATATGAATTTGATATTAGAAAATATGAATTAATATACTTACACATATCCATTTAAATTATTTTTAATATATATACTATAAAATAAAAAATAAAATGCAACCGCTTAATTAAAGTGTGTATTTTTATTTAATCGCTGAATTGCTTACATGGCCAGAATTGCATCCAATTACAAAAAAGAGATCTTTCGGAACCATCGCTAAGCAATCAGGAGAAATTATATAATACTGCTGTGATTTCATAGAGGATGACCTGTAACACCCTAGGCAAATCCCACATCGGCAAAACACGGGAGAGATGCTGGGTTCATAAGTTGACGGTTTGTAACTCCTAGTGACGCGTTTTAAAACCGTGAGGGCTTCAGCCCAGAGCGGACAATATCACTAGTGGGCCGGGCCATTACATTTGTGGTATCGAGCGCTCGCGCGCCATTGCCGCACGAGCGGCTCGATACCACAAATGTAATGGCGACCACTGATATTGTCCGCTCTGACCAAAACCTCACGGTTTAAATAAAATAGGGTTACGAACCGTCAACTTATGAACCCAGCATCTCTTCCGTGTTTTGTCGATGTGGGATTTGCCTAGGGTGTTACATGACCTACATAAAATAGCAAGCTAATGAAATTCATATAAATAGGTATAAGTGGATCCCATGATATTCAGTTTTTTTTATGTGTTGAAAGCAATTTTTTATTTCCTTTTAAATAATAACTACCTATCCTTGTTTGGTTCAATTCCATGATAAAATTCATTTCATTTGTAAATGAATTTCTTTGATATATTTTATATTAAATATGAAACTCATTTCAAATGAAATAAATTTTGTATTTGAAATAAATAAAGTAAAATAAAATGATGTATAATAAGAGAATAATTTTATCACTTGAAATACATATGATTTTAAGTTTATAATTTATTTGCAAATTCTATCAATTTTGATGGAATTTGGTTTAGTTATAATAAATTCCATGAAATTGATTATTAAGACTTTCAAATGAATTTTCATTTTGTCACGACCGAAATTATGAGCCAGACCGGCATTAGGATTTAGGTTAGTATAAAGCCCCCGAAGCCCGTAGTAAGCCCAACTAATCTTTAACCTATCCATGAAGCCCATATTTTGAGCCCGTTTCTAAGAAATCAATCGGACAGAGTTCGACCATAAACTGGACCATCCAACAGTGAGTTTTTAGCTCACCCGACCTGTGATCACAATATACATATATATGGGGAGCTCAGCTCTTCCTCACAATCATCAACAACTCAATATAAGATGAAATGGGAGTCCAACTCCCTCATCCAACATGATTATCCATCCACTCATTCCACATACATATATTAATAAGTTTAGAATTCCAAAATAATTAATCTTACAATTCCAAGATAAGTAAAATGATTTTACACATGCAGAGGTCCAGAATTTAAATTTAACAATACAAAATATGAAAATAACAGTTAGTAGACGTGCGAGATAGGAAGCAGGTTAGACACAAAAAATAAGCTCTTCTATAACCTGGAAAAAACAGGTGAACAGGAGTGAGCGTTCGATTCATAGAGTAAGATATTGATTTTACTTATTATTTCTATAATTATCTATGTCTAGTGCATCCTAAGAGTGAAATGCATCATCTTCACATATTTCAAACAAATCAAATCATAATTACCTCAAAGGCAATCTGGAGCACTCACCCACCCGTGTGTTACATCCATATTCACACATATATAGATGAGAGCTGATCTTCTACACAGCTCTCTTAGTTCCAACCTTTGCCAGCGAGATCAACTCAAAGCCGGACTTTCTCTTATTAACCAAATGTGAGGGCTAGCGAGATCAACTCAAAGCCGTGCCTACCCCGACTTATCCATAATAAGGATCGGGTCCAAGCGAGTTAAGCTCCAGCTGCGTCTACCTATCCTATCTATATCCATATACACAACTCATACACACCAACTCACACACACAGCTCCAGATCGCCATAAAGCAACAGTCACAACTACATCATCGAATACAAATGTAATACAAGGCGTGCCTAGCAAATAACTATGTACATATATCTATAAGTGATGCATGAGCATGCCTTGAATACATAATAATATCGAAAGTATAAATAAAATCAATATCTACTCACAGAGAGGATGACTCAACTACAGCTAGTCCGACCGGATAGAAGAAAATTGGCCCGCACCATTCACCTATACATATACATTGACCTCTATCAATTAACTAACAAAATTAACTAATTAATTTAATTTATAAAAGTAAGAATAAATCCTAAGGTATTGCAGAAATTTTAACAGAGCCTTCCTTGTAACTAGACCTAACCCCCTGCATGAAAATTCAATAAAATGCAACACACAGGGCCTTAGGCCCACAATAGCAATAACATCATACGGCCCCTCCTGAGCCCGCCAAACTAGATAATACTAAACTGACTACACAAAATAATTATTTAAAAATTCAAAGTGTTACATTCTTCCTCCCTTATAGAAAATTTGTCCTCGAATTTTGCACAAGGCAGAATAATAATAAAGAACTACATATTAAACAAATAAGGGTATTTGCTGCGCATACCCCACTCTAACTCCCATGTGCATTTCTCTACAGATTGACTCTTCTATAGAACTTTAACTATGGGAATCTATTTTGATCAAAACCGCCTTAGCTGATAGTCCACTATAGCTACTAGCTGCTCCTTGAAAGTCAAATTCTCATCTAACTCTACTGTGTCTAGTTATAGCATATGAAAAGGGTCAGAAACATACTTCCTAAGCATGGAAATATAGGATACTGGAAGCTTGATGGCAACTCTAACAGATAAGCAACTGCTCCTACTCTGTCCGTGATCTTAAAAGGTCCTATGTAACAGGGTGTCAATTTGCCTTTCTTTTCAAATCACATAACCCCTTTCATAGGAGAGACCTTTAAGAACACATAATCACCCACTACAAATTCTACATCTTTCCTCTTTGGATTTGCATAACTCTTCTGCCTTCTAAAAGCTATCTTTAAACGTTCTCTTATCAAAAGAACCATCTCTAAAGTGTACTGCACTAGATCTAAGTCATGTACTCTCGCCTAGCCAACTTCTATCCAACACAGAGGAGACCTACATTTCCTGCCATATAGTGCCTCATAAGGTGCCATTCTAATATTGGAATGATAACTATTATTGTATGCAAACTCCACTAATGGTAGCTGATCATGCCACTAACCTTCAAAATCTAGCACACACATGCAAAGTATGTCTTCCAATGTCTAAATGGTTCTTTTAGACTGCCTATCTGTCTGAGGGTAAAAGGTTATACTAAAGTTTAACTATGTGCCAAGTGCCTCTTGTAGCTTCCTTCAGAACCGAGAAGTGAAGTAGGGCCCCCTGTCAGATATTATGGATGCAGAAATTCCATGTGATCTGACCATTTCACGAATATAGAGCCTGGTGCATTGGGCAATAGAATAGGTGGTCTGCACAGGTAAAAAGTGAGCTGACCTAGTTAGATGATCCACAATTACCCATATAGAATCATGTCCTCGTGTGGTATGAGGCAATCCAATCACGAAGTCTATAGTAATCATCTCCCAGTTTTACTCTAGAATGGGAATCTCCTGCAACTTTTCTGACAGCCTCTGATGTTCAAACTTCACCTTCTGACAAGTTAGCAGTTAGACACAAAATCTACTATGTCTCTCTTCATGCCATTCCACCAGTACCTTTCTTTCATATCATGATACATCTTGGTGGATCCTGAGTGAACACTGTAGGGTATGTAGTGTGCCTCTTGTATGATCTCATTCCTGAGGTTGTCCACATTTGGCACACATATGCTGGAGCCTTGTATAAGGGTATCATCTACATCAAATCCAAATTCACAATTTTTCCCCTGCTGCACTCTTTCTATAATTTGCATCAATTATGGGTCTCTATGCTGAGAAACCCTAATCCTGTCTCGTAGATCCGGCCTTACTCTAAAATGTGCCAAAAGTGCACCCAAATCTATTATGGCCAAGATCAAACCCCGATCCATCAACTCATGCAACTCTCAAATGAACGGTCTCTTTTCCGTTGATATATGTGTTAAGCTACCAGAAGATTTCCTGCTCAAGGCATCTGCCATTACATTCACTTTAGTAAGGTGATACTGAATGGTACAGTCATAATCTTTCAGAATCTCCATCCATCTCCTTTACCTTAAATTTAAGTCTTTCTATTGGAAAATGTACTTTAAGCTTTTATGGTCAGTGTATATCTCACACATCTCACCATACATATAATGTCTTTAGATCTTTAATGCAAAAATTACAACTGCCATCTCCAGATCATGAGTAGGGTAGTTTTGCTTGTGCCTCTTTAACTGCCTTAAAATAAACACTACTTTACCATGCTACATTAAAACACACCGCAACCCAACTCTGGAAGTATCATAATACACTGTATACCCTTTTTCACTCACTGGCAAGGTCAACACTGGAGCTGTAGTTAAACATTCCTTAAGCTTTTGAAAGTTCTCCTCACACTCATCTGACCAGATAAATGGGACATTCTTTCGAGTCAACCAGGTCAAAGGAGCTGCTATTCTAAAAAATTCTACATAAAACGCATGTAGTAGCCTACTATGCTTAGAAAACTTCATACCTTAGTAACTGTGGTAGACCTAAGCTAATCAGTTACTTCTTTAATTTTCTTGGGATCCACCTGAATACCTTCACTAAAGGCCACATGTCCTAAGAATGAAATATTCTCTAGCCAAAAGTCACACTTTGAAAACTTAGCATACAGTTGATACTCCCTCAAAGTCTGCATAGATGATTGATAACACTTTACTTATATCTGCCCTTGCTGTAGCACACTAAATACCATCCAATTGTCAAACATTCTTTATAGCATCTATCGACATCGTAAAGTGAATTGGGGGTCTCTCCTGACTTGACAAAAGTTTAAGTATTCTCAAGCCACCAAGTCAATACCACTTATCATATCCTACTCCTTTCCTGAAAAAGGAGTTTCTTAACTTCTGCTTGAAACTTCTTACTATCTGACTTACTTCCTAACACAATAGCACTTAAAACAAGGCTCCACTGCTCCATCAACCTGCCAATTTACTATAACTCATTCTAAACGTCCCTTAGTGTTCCTCTCATACCATTCCTTTTGTCTTTCCTCACCTTATATCTTTTCCTTTGAAGATATTCATCCTATTAATGTTAACTTTAAACTTTTATTGATTCTTAATTCTAGCTTGATTTGCTAATTCCATTACTTTCAAAATTCTAACTCTGCGATTTGTTTCCACTGGCACATACAACATATAGTGTCATACTATAGCACTAGCCTACAACTCATATTATGGAACTTAAGCAATCCACCATGGATGATTCTTCCTGTATCTCCTTCCTAACAGGTCCATCATTACATTTTCATTATGTATTATTCTTTATAGGGAATTACCCTTCAGGGTTAGATAGGTATCCTTAAACTTATAGGTCCCACCTATACTAACATGGCAGTGAAAAATGTGTGTTATACCACAATCCTAGATAAGATATGTCACGTATTCATTCTCCTTGATGTAGCCAGATCTCTTGATCCTCTTTCATTCTTGACATTATATATGCACTTATCATCATTTGCCTCAAGAGGTCGTGGTAATGCACTAATGCCCATCAAATTCTCAATTGATTGGTCACCTTGACACAGCCTCCTTTCTTAAAACATGAGCTAATTTAAAGAGAATGAGAGATCTTCTCTTATAATTTATAATAATAAATAATGTTTAGCTCATAACTCTTAGTCTTCCTTTTTAATTCCATCATTTCTTTGTAATTATTGTGCTTTATTATAAGATATCAGTTGTATCTACCCTTTGTTGTACTATTATCGTACCTGACATATCATCTTAGAATTTACAATTTCCTTTTTTACTCTGCATTTATCCTCCATACTTATAATTATTTGTCCAATGCTCCTTCTACTTGGTTATATTCTAGAAGATAAAGCACTGATAGATTCTTTCAGATCTACTCCAATCCTACCAACAATCACTCCTCAAATTCATGTGCTTCTCAA
Organism: Hevea brasiliensis; assembly: GCF_030052815.1. Classification (NCBI taxonomy): domain Eukaryota; kingdom Viridiplantae; phylum Streptophyta; class Magnoliopsida; order Malpighiales; family Euphorbiaceae; genus Hevea; species Hevea brasiliensis. Next base: position 12,805,142 of record NC_079495.1, read on the forward strand.
TATCTTATAATTACATCTATACCTATCTTGTCCTATCTTGACTTTTACTAGTATTCTACTATATATTATCATACTATTATTTATGTTTTCTTACATAATTATCCTATTGGTCACACTAAAAATATTTGTCTAACTCCAATTACAGACTCTAGGTCTCACCATCCTGAATTCTAATGTTAAACCTCTGTGCCATTATCTCTTATTTCTTTCTCTCATCAGGCATATTCAAATCTATTAGGCTGAGTTTTATTCAACTTACTACCTACTGACTTCACTTCTTTGTCTGCTAAAGCTATTCGGGTTATCGTTGCACACCCTCAAGTTACTATCTACTTTGGTTACCTACCTCACCTAGCTTCCCTCATACCATTAACACTCAAAAGGTCCTTGTCCCATTGCCTCTTATTCTACCTTGGGGACAGAAAATAGACAAAATTTATTCCAGATCCTTCAACTTTGAGTTTCATGTTCTAGCTCCTAACACTGTATCAACTATGACCTGCTCTGAACTCTGCACTTCTATGTCCTATACCATGACAAATGTCCTCTTTAATGTCATCCTTTTCTAAGCTCTTTATCCTTACTATTTTGTTTATCTTGTTAACTTTCCTAGAACTGCACTTTGCCTCCTCTATATCTTGACTCTACTTTTCCTAATCTTATCCTATTATGAGGCTTACAATTTGTTCTTTAGCCAACTCCTTTTGTCTTACTCAATTATTCTTTAGTTCTACTATTTTTATTAACCTGATTGTCATGTCAGAAACTTATATCCCTTCACTATCTCTATCAAGTCATCAACACCTAGATGTTACTTAGAATTAGTCCTCTAACTACTCTAGCTAGTACTTCTATTGGTATTCATGTTATCTCTCTTGCTGCATTGATCCACCTATTCTATCTTTCCCTTTTGCACTTCTTCTATATTTACACATATTCTATGATTTATCTATGCTAACTTCTATCCTTATCTTTCCTTTATTTAGAGTATACTTTTGTCTCAAGCAACAAAAAGCTAAGGAGGAACTTAAGGAATAGTAGCCATGCATTCACTATATGATCTCTGTTTATGTTCTTTAGACCACATATTACCCCCTACTACCTCATGGAGGATACGTACAGAGATTCTATTTTCCCATACCCACTCAATTAGCCAAACATAAAATATTGGGTACCTAAACTCGTTATTCAATTCAAAGACCTTTAATCCATCATGATCCGATCACTTATAATTACTACAATGGAACTTGTACCCTCTCTACGGTACTTGAGTCAACAACTCTCTACCACAGCTTATTGTCCTAACTGGGATGCCAATCATTTAGTCATCAACACCAATAGTAATCCACTATCTCACTTGAAGGACATTAGCATACTTTGCAATACATCTAACGTTAAGAGAGTTACTACATCTACTATATTGCCACAACTGTATAAGGATATCTACTCTCTTATAATACTCTAAAATTCCCTATAACATCATCTCATAGGCTATGAACATTATTCCTAGCCTTCGATCTCCTTTAGGCAGCAAAGTTGTACTTTGCACCTTGCTGACACACAAGGAGTATACTATTCTTACTAAACTTTATTCAAAACTTCCCTTGTAAGGTCAAAATTATCCAAGACCCTATATCCGAGTCTAAATGGTCTCACTATATAGGTGTTACCTTTACTTTAACTATACTGAAACCTCTAATTTTATGACGAGTCCTGATATAACTCTAGCTCATGCTAGGGTAACCGAGTCATTGACCTTAATTACTAACCAACTATAACATTTGATATTCTAACTCAAGGGTTTTAAACCCCTAGCTAGGAGTTTTCAACTCCTCTACAGATATAGAACTTTGTTCTGGCATATCTATACCAAACCAGAGGTTGCCTACAAACACTCTCATCTTGGAACACCACGAAAAAGCACGCAGCTCTACACAATAATCCCATGTCAGTACTGTAATCTGTAGCTTCTAGCACAAACATAGAGAACATTGCATAGTTATTACGGTACGTCCCAAAAAACTAGTTTCCCAATCTTTTATCTCTCTCGGATTAACTGATACTATAACTTTCTCTGATTGGGCTATCCACTAACGACTGCCAGCAGTGACACCCTCACTCCCCTCTAGGGCAACTATATTACCAAAATTCACATTTATGTCCCTGTGCCTTGCACTAGATAAGTACATTGTTTGCACCATACTGATAAAAACACAACATTCTTTGGAGTACATATTCCCATGGTAGATCTCAACACGTCTATTAACTCTATTTCACATCTCTATATACTCCACGAAAATCAAGACACTAACTGCAGCACTCTTATATTACTCGAGGTATAACACAAAAGCTAGAAACAAGGAATTACAGAAAAAGACGAAATAGGAACCTATACTCCGCATGTGACCTCCTAACAAGACCCCTTTTTAAATCTCTAGACATGCACTTCCCATGAATTTGTAACCAAGCTCTGATACCATTATTGTCATGACTCAAATTATGGGCCAGATCGACACTAGGACTTGGGTCAATATAAGGCCCCCGAAGCCCATAGTAAGCCCAACTAATCTCTAACCCATCCATAAGGCCCATATTTTGAGCCCATTTCTAAGAAATCAACCAGACAGAGTTTGACCATAAGCTAGACCATCCAACGGGAAGTTTTAGCTCACCCAACATGTGATCACAATATACATATATATGGGGAGCTCAACTTTCCCTCACAATCATCAACAACTCAATATAAGATCAAATGGGAGTCCAACTCCCTCATCCAAAATGATCATCCATCCATTCATTCCACATACATATATTAATAAGTTTACAATTCTAAAATAATTAACCTTACAATCCTAAGCTAAGTAAAATAATTCTACACATGTGGAGGTCTAGAATTTAAATTTAATAATACAAAATATGAAAATAACTGCTAGTAGACCTGTGAGGTAGGAAGTAGGTTAGACACAAGAAATAAGCTCTCTTGTAACCTGAAAAAAATGGGTGAACAGGAGTAAGTGTTTGACTCATAAAGTAAGATATTGATTTTACTTACAATTTCTATAACTATCTATGTCTAGTGCATCCTAAGAGTGAAATGCATCATCTTCACATATTTCAAACAAATCAAATCATAATCACCTCAAAGGCAATCTGAAGCACTCACCCACCCGTGTGTCACATCCATACTCACACACACACACACACACACACACACACACACACACACACATATATATATATATATATATATATATATATATATATATATATAAAATGCATCATCTTCACATATTTCAAACAAATCAAATCATAATCACCTCAAAGGCAATCTGAAGCACTCACCCACCCGTGTGTCACATCCATACTCACACACACACACACACACACACACACACACACATATATATATATATATATATATATATATATATATATATATATATATATGGGAGCTGATCCCCTACACAGCTCTTTTAGTTCCAACCTCTGCCAGTGAGATCAACTCAAAGCCAGACTTTCTCTTAATAACCAAATGTGGAGGCTAGCGAGATCAATTCAAAGCTGTGCCTACCCCAACTTATTCATAATAAGGATCAGGTCCTAGCGAGTCAAGCTCCAACTGCATCTACCCGTCCTATCCATATCCATATACATAACTCATACACACTAACTCACACACACAGCTCCAGATCGCCATAAAGCAACAATCACAACAACATCATCAAACACAAATGCAATACAAGGCGTGCCTAGTAAATAACTATGTACATATATCTATAAGTGATGCATGAACATGCCTTGAATACATAATAATATCAAAAGCGTAAATAAAATCTATATCTACTCACAGAGAGGATGACCTGACTATAGCTAGTCCATTGGATAAAAGAAGATTGGCGGCACCTCTCACCTATACATATACATTGACCTCTATCAATTAACTGACAAAATTAATCAATTAATTTAATCTATAAAAGTAAGAATAAATCCTAAGGTATTGCTGAAATTTTAACAGAGTTTTCCTTGTAACTAGACCTAACCCCCTACATGAAAATTCAATAAAACAACGCACAGGGCCTTAGGCCCACAATAGCAGCAACAACATCATACGACCCCTCCTGAGCCCGCCAAACCAGACAATACTCAATTGACTACACAAAATAATTATTTAAAAATTCATAGTGTTACACATTTAAACCAGACACTAAAATTTTAGATTTGCAAATAAATTCTATAAAATTTCATGAAATTTATTTATACCAAACACTACCTTAGGCTTCATTTGTTTTGAAAAATAATTTATATATGAAAAATATTTTTCATGGAAAATGTTTTCTAAGAAAATGTATTTCATCAAAATATTTTTTTTAAAATCCGTTATTTGATTGTAATGTTAAACTAATAGTATATATTTATATCACACATGTACAACTATTTTCATACTTTAATTAGATTTTTAAAGTCCAAAAATTGACTTTTAAAAAGAGAAAGTTATTTTCCTAAAAATATGGTTACAAATTACCGACTTATTACCGACTAAATAGCTATGCCAATAAAATAAAAATGCAAAATATTTTTTACTGATTAAATTACCGACTCTTTATTGACTAAATATTATCGATTACAATTTTTAGTAGGTAAAATTGGTGCCAAAAATGCACGATAAAGAAAGTGACGAAATAGTAAATATTACCAACTAAATATATAGTCGGTAATTACTGACTATCTAATTTTTAGTTGGTATTTACATATTATTTGCTTTTTAGTTGGTGAAATTCAAAACTCATAACAACATAGTTTTACAACTCAAAAAATAGTACCGACTTAAAAAGTATTTAGTTGGTATTTACCGACTGTATATTATTTAGTCAGCAAATCTAAAAAACTCATGAAAATAAAATTTTACAATTGGAGAGAAATAATACCGACTACATTGTAATTTAATTGATAAATATCAACAAATGTTATGTTTAGTCGATAAAAATAAAGCTAATAAAAATAAAATTATATAATTCGAGAGAAATATTACCGACTAAATGGATAATTAGTTGGTATTTACCAACAAATACTGTTATTAGTTAGTAACGTTAAAGATAATAAAAATAAAATTTTATTAATCAAGAGAAACATTATTGACTACATTGTACATTAGCTGGCATGTACCAACTAATTTTATGTTAGTCGGTAATATTAAAAGTAATAAAAATAAAATTTCATAATTCGAGAGAAATATTATGATTAAAACGCGATTTAGTTGGTTGTTACTAAGTAATTTACTTGTTAGTCGGTAAACTTAAAGGCAATAAAAGTGAAATTTAATAATTCGAGGAAAATATTACCGACTATATGACAGTTTAGTTGGTATTTACGAACAAATTTGATTGTTAGTTGGTAAAGCTAATTCTTAAAAAACTAAAATCTAGTAATTCGAAAGAAATATTACCTACTAACTTATATTTTAGTTGGTATTTAGCAACTACATTTTTTTAGTTTGTGCTATTAAAGCTCATAAAGTTAAAAGTTTTGTAAATTAAGAAAAATATTATCGACTAAATGGTAATTTAGTTAGTATTTACCAACTAATTTTATTGTTAGTCGGTAAAATTAAAGGTAATAAAAATAAAAATTTTTAATTTGAGAGAAATATTACTGACTAAATAGAGTTTTAGTTGGTATTACTAACTAATTTATTTTCAGTCGGTAAAATCAAAGCTCATAAAAATAAAATTTTATAATTCGAGAGAAATAATACAGACTACATTGTCATTTAATTGGTAAATACCAACGAATGTTATGTTTAGTCAGTAAAAATAAAGCTAGTAAAAAGAAAATTATATAATTCGAGAGAAATATTACCGATTAAATAGATAATTAGTTAGTAGTTACCAACTAATATTATAATTAGTCAATAATGTTAAAGATAATAAAAATAAAATTTTATGATTCGAGAAATAATCTTGATGAATAATTATTTAGCTGGTATTTACCAACTAAGTTTGTTATTAGTTGGTAAAATTAAAGGTAATACAAATAAAATTCTATAATTCGCGAGAAATATTATCGGCTAAATATTATTTTAATTGGTATTTATTAGTTATATTTATTTAGTCGATAAAATTAAAATCAAATAAAAACTAAATTTTACTATTTGAGAGAAGTGGTAATTCAATTAATTATGTTTAGTCGGTAAAAATAAAGCTAATAAAAATAAAATTATATAATTCGAGAGAAATATTACCGACTAAATGGATAATTAGTTGGTATTTACTAACTAATTACTGTTATTAGTTAGTAACGTTAAAGATAATAAAAATAAAATTTCATAATTTTAGAGAAATATTACGATTAAAACGCGATTTAGTTGGTAGTTACTAACTAATTTACTTATTAGACTGTAAAATTAAAGGTAATAAAAGTGAAATTTAATAATTCGAGGAAAATATTACCGACTATATGACAATTTAGTTGGTATTTACGAACTAATTTGATTGTTAGTTGGTAAAGCTAAATCTTAAAAAAATAAAATCTAATAATTCGAAAGAAATATTATCGATTAACTTATATTTTAGTTAGTATTTACCAACTACGTTTTTTTAGTATGTACTGTTAAAGCTCATAAAGTTAAAAGTTTTATAAATTGAGAGAAATATTATCGACTAAATGGTGATTTAGTTAGTATTTACCAACTAATTTTATTGTTAATAGGTAAAATTAATGGTAATAAAAATAAAAATTTTTAATTTGAAGGAAATATTACTGACTAAATAGAGTTTTAGTTGGTATTACTAACTAATTTATTTTTAGTCGGTAAAATTAAAGCTCATAAAAATAAAATTTTATAATTTGAGAGAAATAATATAGATTACATTGTCATTTAATTGGTAAATACCAACGAATGTTATGTTTAGTCAGTAAAAATAAAGCTAGTAAAAAGAAAATTATATAATTCGAGAGAAATATTACAGACTAAATAGATAATTAGTTAGTAGTTACCGACTAATATTATTATTAGTCAATAATGTTAAAGATAATAAAAATAAAATTTTATGATTCGAAAAAAATAATACCAACTGAATAATTATTTAGTTGGTATTTATCAACTAAGTTTGTTATTAGTCAGTAAAATTAAAAGTAATACAAATAAAATTCTATAATTTGCGAGAAATGTTATCAGCTAAATATTATTTTAGTTGGTATTTATTAGCTATATTTATTTAGTCGATAAAATTAAAATCAAATAAAAACTAAATTTTACTATTTGAGAGAAGTGGTAACACCTCATAAAATTTTCATGCATATATTTAGAAGTGGCTAATTCAATTTTGGGTTGAGATAATTCAATAATTAAAATACACTTTTAATTTTTCTTTCTTTAGTTTATGATATGAATTAAATTAGACTGTTTAAAATAAATATTGTTAATATAAAAAAAATTGAATTATATCACCACTTTTTGAAGAAAAATAAAAGATATTTATATAAAGATAGGATTAATGGGAAGGAAAACTATTGATGAAGAAAGTGTAACACCCTCACATTAGGTAGTTCCGTACATTCTACTGTTCTGGAAACTAATGTCTGTTTAGATAACTAGAATGTCTAGAACCATACTTAAATTAGAGTAAAGAGTCATGTTTTAATTTAATAAAGATCAAATAAGGTTGAAAGAAAATAAAAGAAATTGAGTATAAATTGGTTAAATGAGCCTAAGTTTTCAGCGATGGGTGACCTATACGGGAAGCAACTGTGAGTTCAGTTGTCACCCCAAATTCATGTGGGATCCTATAGAATCCTTAATTAAGGATTTATTGAGGAATTATGGGGAATTAATAAAGCAAAGAAATGAAAGGGGAATAGGCACAAATAAGTAAATCAAAACCTAAGGTGAACAACTACTAAGGACTCATCCGGTATTACTGAAAAAGATAGACTATAACCCGATGAAGGGTATTTTGGTGAATCCACTTCAACAGTTAATTTTTGACTTAAATGTCCATTAAAATGAGTGAGGCTAATATATTGACATAGGAATTAATTAAGTAATTGGTGTATGAAAATTGAGAAGGGACATAGGAGGAATTATTAAGATTGTAAAAATAATAATAATTAAAATTATTATTATATTTTAATTAGGATATTTATCTATATATATGAGAGACAAAATACATTAAAAACAAAAGAAAATTTCTCATCTTCTTCCTCCTTCAAGCCGTCCCATTCTCTCTCTTCTCACCTCCATGGATGCTCCAAACCAAGCTTTTAATCATTGATTTTCCCACACAATTTCCATACAAAATTCATAGGAAACTTTGAATTAGCCCTAGATTGGAAGAAAAAAAGCAAGAAAACTCAAGAAAATGGAGTGATTGGGAAGATTGGAAATTTACTATTTGAGGTAAGTAGAGATTTATGTTTAACTAATTGTGAATTCATAGATTTTAAGCTTGATTCTTGAAGTTTTGATGGAAAGTGATAAAAATCATGCATGACATTAAAGGGGAGAATTTCGGCCAAGATGATAGGGTTAGTGTTTATGAACTTTGATGCAATTAGAATTGATTTCTAGCTTGGATGATGATGTAAACATGAATTATGTGTTTGAATTTGCTTGGAATTGGAAGATGAGTAATTAGGGTTTTGAGCAATTAGGGTTCTCTTGGTATGAAGCTCAATTAATGTTCATAAAGTCATATTATGGTCAATTGGTATGCATTGAATGAGAAATGATGTTGGTTTGGTAAAGGAATTAATGGACATGGAATTGAGCCCTAGGTTTTGAATCTAGACAGCTTGAGTCTAGTGTGGTTAGATACTTATAAGTTGAGCTACATAACTCCAATTGGTGTGAAACCAATGGGAGATGAAACCTAAGACAAAATACTAAAACTTTCATGAAGAACACTTGCCTAGAAAATGACCGTAGGATACCTCAATTAGAGCTTGAATCTAGATTGGTAAATCTAGACCTGGAAAAATTAACCAAATAAACAATACATAATTAACTAAGCATAACTCACTCCACAAAACTCCAAATTGGGTAATTCTTAAACTTGTGTAATCTTAAGACACAGGAGAATAATTCATATGAAGACTATGAAGATAAATTATGACCCCAACTCACCTAAATTGCTTGAAAAAAGTGAGTCTAGGAATCTGCCCTGATTCTGGACTAGACCTGAAACCTGGGAAAATTTAGGCATCTGACCAGTTTTAGTAAAGTGACCATAACTCAAGCTATATAAATGCAAATTAGGTGATTCTGAAGCCAAAATAACCATAAGACATAGGACAACAAATTTCATGTTTGGACCTAGACCCAGATGTGAGGGCAAAGTGGTTGAAATGTTTGAGTAAGGTAGAACTTCAAAACTGAAATTTCTTGCAATTCAGTAATTTTGTCCTGTGACCTCCGGGTAGTAAATAGAGCATAACTTTCTTTGTACATGTCCAATTGAGGTGCTATAAAATGATTTGAAAACTTAAAACAAAGGCCTAAAACTTTGTTTCAGAGACCTAATGCTAATTCTAAGTTTAAGATACTCGGATATAGAATGCAAATTTAAGGTAAAAATCTAGAAAGCCTGAAACTGTAGGTTAAGGCACCCGAAACAGTGTCTAGTATTTTGGCTATAACTAGAGATCCAGAACTTCAAATTGAGTGATTCAAAAGGTAATTAAAGCTAAGACATATAGGAATAACTTTCATAAAGATCACCTTATCAAATTTTAACTGGAACTAGGCTGAAATTGGGTTCTAAAGTCAGGTCTCAAACTTGCCCTGAACCCAGAATTTATTAAATTGCATAGTACTTAGGAATTTATTTTATTGGCTATTGGTGAAGGTTAGAATGAGTATTAAGACTTTGTAATTGTGTAATTTCAGTGGATAAGGAGACTTCCAAAGAAGGGAAGAGTTAAGCCAAGTAAAGAGAATTGAAAGAAGGTTTGTGTTTGTGCACAACTTGACTTTATGTTTGTTTTAAAAATTGTAAATGATGTGAATGAACTTTTACAAGCCAAATATGATTTTCTTTTGCAATTAGGAATTGATTATACTATCTTGAGCATTCTTGAATCTTGAAATGAATTTATAATTGTGGAAAATGTAACACCCTAGGCAAATCCCACATCGACAAAACACGGGAGAGATGCTGAGTTTATAAGATGGAAGGTTCCTAACCCCTATTGACGCGTTTTAAAACCATGAGGGCTTCGGCCTAGAGCGGACAATATCACTAGTGGGCCGGGCCGTTACATTTGTGGTATCAGAGCTGCTCCGCGTGCAACCTTGAACGATGGTGGGGCAAACCTCAGCGAGGACGCTGAGTCCCATAAGGGGGGTGGATTGTAACACCCTAGGCAAATCCCACATCGACAAAACACGGGAGAGATGCTGAGTTTATAAGATGGAAGGTTCCTAACCCCTATTGACGCGTTATAAAACCATGAGGGCTTCGGCCCAGAGCGGACAATATCACTAGTGGGTCGGGCCATTACAGAAAAGGTGGATGTTGGCTATTTAATTTCATTGTAGCAAGGGTGTCACACCCCGGCTTAGGGGGCCCCAGCTCAAGCCCCTCTGTGGGTGGCCTTCTTGCCAGCGTACCCTTCTAGAGGCCGGCCTGCGACTCACAAGGTACTGTCCGCTTTGTGGAATTTAATCCCTTCGCTTCTGCAGAGCTAGGATTCGAACCCTTATCACTCACGGATTTGCTTCGCCTCTCACCAATTGAGCTTAGGGGGCCCCAGCTCAAGCCCCTCTATGGGTGGCCTTCTTGCCAGCGTACCCTTCTAGAGGCCGGACCTGCGACTCACAAGGTACTGTCCGCTTTGTGGAATTTAATCCCTTCGCTTCTGCAGAGCTAGGATTCGAACCCTTATCACTCACGGTTTTGCTTCGCCTCTCACCAATTGAGCTGCTCAATTGGTGAGAGGCGAAGCAAATCCGTGAGTGATAAGGGTTCGAATCTAACTGCGGCGATTTAATTCCAGCGAAGCTGATAATGTGAGTCGCAGTCCGCCTCTAGAGGGCACAAGAAGAAGGCCACCCATAGAGGGGCTTGAGCTGGGGCCCCCTAAGCCGGGGTGTGACAGAAGAACTCCATGAACATGATGATGATAGTGAGGATGATAGTGAATAAATTGTATTGTAATGGATAGTGATCTAAATTTCAAAAGCAATATATAATTTAACTTTAACGTAATGATTGTGATATTATCATATTATTCACGTCTATTATGTTATAATTTAAATTTATGAACTATTTGTGACAAGGAGATGTGCATAATAAATGTGTAAGTCGGGATGGCACACCAGACAACTAAGAAAGCTAGAACTACAGGAGCAACTAATGTATCTGAAGATACTATTGGGCCAATGAGAATGAAAGATACAGCATCACAAGGAGGTGTCATGGGGGTTGAGGAAAAAGTGCAGCAAAAGGAGATTTCCAGTGAGGTAGAGAAGAAAAAGGACGAGAGAGAAGTGGTCAAGGGTGAAGTCAAGCAAAAGGTGGTTTGTGGTGCGAGAGGAAAGAAAAAGAGAGAAAGAAGTCAAGATGTTGAGACTGAGAGCTATATGATGCCTATTGGTTCTTATGCATAGAATCCATACTGGGTTGGTGCGCAGGTGGGGTTGGAAGGATATATGGCACCTTATTATGCTGCTGGTGCGATGATCTATGGATTGAGCTCCTTTGGAACATCATTCAATGGTCTGATGAATCAATACACTTTTAGTATGCAGTGAATGGGTGACAGGAGATGACGCTGCGGGTTAAAAGCTTGGATGTTGACTTTAATGGTAATCGTTCCTCTTTTTCTAGTTTCTTTTGGGCCTAAATTTACAGTAGGAGAACATGGATTTACGTTGGTCTAACCTTGGCCAGTTTTGTAATCGTTGTTTTAATATTCTTATAAAACTCTCATATTCTTTTTTTCCAATAATTTTGTTGTTTATTTCATTTATTTATTCTCACAACGAATGTGTCTTTTGCAAAAAAAAATAAGGGTTGCAAGGAAGCTTGAAAGTATTGAACAAAGTGCACGAATCATTTTTTGGATTTGGAAGGGCATTCATTGTTAGCATTCTATTTTGGTAGCCTATTTCATGAGTGCTATATGGTGAATTTTTTGGAAGATTATTCATAATTTTTTATTAAAAATTGCTATTATTGCGGTTTATTAATATTGTGGATCATCTTTTATAATCTAATGTTTGAAAATTGAAGAAAAATTAAGCTGTTGTGGTTCTTAATTAACAGGAGGAGAAAATTAAAGAATAAAAAATAAATTAAAAAAAAATTAAATCAGACGAGATCGAATTAGTCAATGGATGACAAAAAAAAATTAAAGAAAATTCTGTTTGTTTTTGTCTTCCCTTTTTGCTAATTATTTACATAAAAATAATTGCAAAAACCCACAAATGAATTCTATAGCATATGCTATTTCTTGCCATTTTTAATTGCCAAAAGGAGGAAGAAAATGCTCCGAAGTCAAGCCCCAAGCATTGAAATCTACATCTTCAATCTTTCATTTCTCTACCATCTCCCTTTTGTGATTTGCAGACTGTTCTCCATATCTAAAAACTGCGACACGAGTCTTACCACTATGTGCAATATTTAACTCCATCAATATACTGATAATCTTGCATTACAAATTAACTAAAGTGAAAGAATTACTTTTTAATTCTACATTACTGTTCCTAAATGCTTTTTAATGGCATGTGCAAATGTACTCAGGATTTCAGGACCCATTTGATTTGTATATTGGAAATGAAATCAATGTTGGAATCGGAATCCAGCGAAATCAAAAATAAAATGATAAATTTTCATTTATATTTAGTTCATTGTATAATTGAAGTCAAATTTCTTTTTAAGATATTTGATTTGCATATGTAAATTACAAAATTACAATCAAACTTATTTTGTACTTAATGAAAATTAATTTAAATTATTTTTTATACTTTTATATTTTTACTTTTTAATTTTAATTATTATAAGAGAATATAAAAAGAATATTTTTTATTTTTTTATTTGAATTAATTATAATTGCAATTATAATTTTTAATTTTATTTATGCATAAGTAAGAATAAAAATAATACATTTCATCTTTTTACTTTAGATAATTAAAGTTAATTATATTCAAAATTTTTATTTAAATCAATAGTATGAAAATATAAGAATTATATTTTTACTGCGTTTCATTCTAGTTAGGTGTAATTAATTATAATTATAATGTTCAATTTTAATTATTTATACGAAAATATAAAAATAATAATTTTATATTTTAATTATTATTATTATTATTATTTTATTTTTTATTTTAATTAATTATTAAGATTATTTTAATTATTATGATTTTGATAATTATAATTATAATTTTTAATTAATTATTTGAAATATAAAAATATTTTAATGACTATAATTATTTAACTATTGTAATTGTAATTATAATTTTTATTTTTATTTTTATTTTTAATTAATTATTTTAAACATAAAATATTATTTTCATATTTTTATTTTAATTAATAATATGAAAATATAAAAATTGAAACATCTCAATGAATACATGGATAAGATAATCATTCTTATTCTTGTGTTTTGATTCCCAAAGAGAAATAATGATTCTTGTGAGAATTGGATTTCCTAGTTTGTGAGAATATAAATAAAAAAATGAATTTTTAAACACCCACAAAAGAATCATTCTAATTCATTTTCATTTCTAAGTCAATTTTTTGTGAGTCAAATGAGGCCTAAATACGATATTACAAAGATATGATGATAGAGATTAATTTGGGAATTAGTGTTAAGGAATTACTTAGTAGGCTCTCATCCTACTGATGGTAAGATTTTTGCATCCTTAAAAGCAACTATTATTCGATTAAAACTTAACGTATAATCCAATGATAAATTTTTGCATTTCATTCAATGCCCATCTAAATTTTATTTATATTTATACATTCATTTATTTAATATGATTAGTAAATAATTACACAAGGAACTTAGAAATTAGAATGTGATATTAGAAAATATGAATTAATATAGTTAAACATATCCATTTAAATTATTTTTAATATATATATACCATAAAATAAAAAATAAAATGCAACCACTTAATTAAACCAAATATTTTTATTTAATAGCTGAATTGCTTGCACGGCCAAAATCGCATCTGATTACAAAAAGAGATCCATCGGAACTATTGCTAAGCAATAAGGAGAAATTATATAATACAGCCATAATTCCATATATGATGCCTATTGGTTCTTATGCATACAATCCATACTGGGTTGGTGCGCAGGTGGGGTTGGAAGGATATATGGCACCTTATTATGCTGCTGGTGCGATGATCTATGGATTGAGCTCCTTTGGAACATCATTCAATGGTCTGATGAATCAATACACTTTTAGAATGCAGTAAATGGGTGACAGGAGATGACGCTGTGGGTTAAAAGCTTGGATGTTGACTTTTAATGGCAACCGTTCCTCTTTTTCTAGTTTCTTTTGGGCCTAAATTTACAGTAGGAGAACATGGATTTACGTTGGTCTAACCTTGGCCAGTCTTTTAATCGCTGTTTTAATATTCTTATAAAACTCTCATATTCTTTTTTCCAATAATTTTGTTGTTTATTTCATTTATTTATTCTCACAACGAATATGTCTTTTGCAAAAAAAAAAAAAAGGGTTGCAAGGAAGCTTGAAAGTATTGAACAAACAGTAGAACAAAGTGCACGAATCTTTTTTTGGATTTGGAAGGGCATTCATTATTAGCATTCCATTTTGGTAGCCTATTTCATGAGTGCTGTATGATGAATTTTTTGGAAGATTATTCATAATTTTTTTATTAAAAATTGCTATTATTGCAGTTTATTAATATTGTGAATCATCTTTTATAATCTAATGTTTGAAAATTGAAGTAAAATTAAGTTGTTGTGGTTCTTAATTAACAGAGGAGAAAATTAAAGAACAAAAAATAAATTTAAAAAAATTAAATCAGACGAGATCGAATTAGTCAATGGATGACAAAAAAAATTAAAGAAAATTATGTTTGTTTTTGTCCTCCCTTTTTGCTAATTATTTACACAAAAATAATTGCAAAAACCCACAAATGAATTCTATAGCATATGCTATTTCTTGCCATTTTTAATTGCCAAAAGGAGGAAGAAAATGCTCCGAAGTCAAGCCCCAAACATTGAAATCTACATCTTCAATCTTTCATTTCTCTACCATCTCCCTTTTGTGATTTGCAGACTGTTCTCCATATCTAAAAACTGCGACACGAGTCTTACCACTATGTGCAATATTAACTCCATCAATATACTGATAATCTTGCATTACAAATTAACTAAAGTGAAAGAATTACTATTTAATTCTACATTACTGTTCCTTAATGCTTGTTAATGGCATGTGCAAATGTATTCTAGGATTTAAAATTATTTTTTTTATACTTTTATATTTTTACTTTTTAATTTTAATTATTATAAGAGAATATAAAAATAATATTTTTATATTTTTTTAATTTGAATGAATTATAATTGCAATTATAATTTTTTAATTTTATTTAATTATAAGTAAGAATAAAAATAATACATTTCATCCTTGTACTTTAGATAATTAAAGTTAATTATATTCAAAATTTTTATTTAAATCAATTATATGAAAATAAAAAATTATATTTTTACTGTGTTTTATTCTAGTTAAGTGTAATTAATTATAATTATAATGTTTAATTTTAATTATTTATATTCAAATATAAAAATAAGAGTTTTATATTTTTATTATTATTATAATTATTTTATTTTTTATTTTAATTAATTATTTTAATTATCAAGATTAGTTTAATTATTATGATTTTTATTTATAATTAAATAAATGGATAAGATAATCATTCTCATTCTCATATTTTAATTTTCAGGTTGAAAAGAGAAATGATGATTTATGTGAAAATTGAATTCTTTAGTTTGTGAGAATGGAAATGAAAAAAACGAATTTCTAAATATTCATAAAGGTAATCATTTCCATTCATTTCTATTTCTGGATTAATTTTTGGCCACCCAAAAGAGGTCTAAAAGAAGATATTACAAAGATAAATTAGTGTTAAGGAATTGTTCAGTAGGCTCTCATCCTGCTGATGATAAGATTTTCGCATCCATAAAAGCAACTATCATTGGTGGTAACTTGGGTTTTCCTCTTCAATAATAGCTGCTTAGCGCTAATCCTAAATTAATTGGGCTTTACTCCTTTAAAACATCTTATTTCACTTTACCTTTTGAACATGTTTACTTATTAGCTTAATTGCCGACTTTGAAAATTAAAAGGTCTAATTGAATGAAAAATATTTAGATATTCAATTGAAACTTAACCTATAATCCAATGATAAATTTTTGCATTTTCCCGATTCAATGCCTATCTAAATTTTATTTATATTTATGATTATCGAAAAATTAACCTTTATAATTAAAATTAAGCATTCATTTATTTAATATGATTAGCAAATAATTACACAAGGAACTTAGAAATTAGAATGTGATATTAGAAAATATGAATTTGATATTAGAAAATATGAATTAATATACTTACACATATCCATTTAAATTATTTTTAATATATATACTATAAAATAAAAAATAAAATGCAACCGCTTAATTAAAGCGTATATTTTTATTTAATCGCTGAATTGCTTACATGGCCAGAATTGCATCCAATTACAAAAAAGAGATCTTTCGGAACCATCGCTAAGCAATAAGGAGAAATTATATAATCTTCTTTGTGATTTCATAGAGGATGACCTACATAAAATAGCAAGCCAATGAAATTCATATAAATAGGTATAAGTGGATCCCATGATATTCAGTTTTTTTTATGTGTTGAAAGCAATTTTTTATTTCCTTTTAAATAATAACTACCTATCCTTGTTTGGTTCAATTCCATGATAAAATTCATTTCATTTGTAAATGAATTTCTTTGATATATTTTATATTAAATATGAAACTCATTTCAAATGAAATAAATTTTGTATTTGAAATAAATAAAGTAAAATAAAATGATGTATAATAAGAGAATAATTTTATCACTTGAAATACATATGATTTTAAGTTTATAATTTATTTGCAAATTCTATCAATTTTGATGGAATTTGGTTTAGTTATAATAAATTCCATGAAATTGATTATTAAGACTTTCAAATGAATTTTCATTTTGTCACGACCGAAATTATGAGCAGGTGGCATTAGGATTTGGGTTAGTATAAAGCCCCCGAAGCCCGTAGTAAGCCCAACTAATCTTTAACCTATCCATGAAGCCCATATTTTGAGCCCGTTTCTAAGAAATCAATCGGACAGAGTTTGACCATAAACTGGACCATCCAACAGTGAGTTTTTAGCTCACCCGACCTGTGATCACAATATACATATATATGGGGAGCTCAGCTCTTCCTCACAATCATCAACAACTCAATATAAGATGAAATGGGAGTCCAACTCCCTCATCCAACATGATTATCCATCCACTCATTCCACATACATATATTAATAAGTTTAGAATTCCAAAATAATTAATCTTACAATTCCAAGCTAAGTAAAATGATTTTACACATGCAGAGGTCCAGAATTTAAATTTAACAATACAAAATATGAAAATAACAGTTAGTAGATGTTCGAGATAGGAAGCAGGTTAGACACAAAAAATAAGCTCTTCTATAACCTGGAAAAAACAGGTGAACAGGAGTGAGCGTTCGATTCATAAAGTAAGATATTGATTTTACTTATTATTTCTATAATTATCTATGTCTAGTGCATCCTAAGAGTGAAATGCATCATCTTCACATATTTCAAACAAATCAAATCATAATTACCTCAAAGGCAATCTGGAGCACTCACCCACCCGTGTGTTACATCCATATTCACACATATATATATGAGAGCTGATCTTCTACACAGCTCTCTTAGTTCCAACCTTTGCCAGCGAGATCAACTCAAAGCCGGACTTTCTCTTATTAACCAAATGTGAGGGCTAGCGAGATCAACTCAAAGCCGTGCCTACCCCGACTTATCCATAATAAGGATCGGGTCCAAGCGAGTTAAGCTCCAGCTGCGTCTACCTATCCTATCTATATCCATATACACAACTCATACACACCAACTCACACACACAGCTCCAGATCGCCATAAAGCAACAGTCACAACAACATCATCGAATACAAATGTAATACAAGGCGTGCCTAGCAAATAACTATGTACATATATCTATAAGTGATGCATGAGCATGCCTTGAATACATAATAATATCGAAAGTATAAATAAAATCAATATCTACTCACAGAGAGGATGACTCAACTACAGCTAGTCCGACCGGATAGAAGAAAATTGGCCCGCACCATTCACCTATACATATACATTGACCTCTATCAATTAACTAACAAAATTAACCAATTAATTTAATCTATAAAAGTAAGAATAAATCCTAAGGTATTGCCGAAATTTTAACAGAGTCTTCCTTGTAACTAGACCTAACCCCCTGCATGAAAATTCAATAAAATGCAACACACAGGGCCTTAGGCCCACAATAGCAATAACATCATACGGCCCCTCCTGAGCCCGCCAAACTAGATAATACTAAAGTGACTACACAAAATAATTATTTAAAAATTCAAAGTGTTACATTCTTCCTCCCTTATAGAAAATTTATCCTCGAATTTTGCACAAGGCAGAATAATAATAAAGAACTACATATTAAACAAATACGGGTACTTGCTGCGCATACCCCACTCTGACTCCCATGTGCATTTCTCTACAGATTGACTCTTCTATAGAACTTTAACTATGGGAATCTATTTTGATCAAAACCACCTTAGCTGATAGTCCACTATAGCTACTAGCTGCTCCTTGAAAGTCAAATTCTCATCTAACTCTACTGTGTCTAGTTGCAGCATATGAGAAGGGTCAGAAACATACTTCCTAAGCATGGAAATATAGGATACTGGAAGCTTGATGGCAACTCTAACAGATAAGCAACTGCTCCTACTCTGTCCGTGATCTTAAAAGGTCCTACGTAACAGGGTGTCAATTTGCCTTTCTTTTCAAATCACATAACCCCTTTCATAGGAGAGACCTTTAAGAACACATAATCACCCACTACAAATTCTACATCTTTCCTCTTTGGATTTGCATAACTCTTCTGCCTTCTAAAAGCTATCTTTAAACGTTCTCTTATCAAAAGAACCATCTCTAAAGTGTACTGCACTAGATCTAAGTCATGTACTCTCGCCTAGCCAACTTCTGTCCAACATAGAGGAGACCTACATTTCCTGCCATATAGTGCCTCATAAGGTGCCATTCTAATATTGGAATGATAACTATTATTGTACGCAAACTCCACTAATGGTAGCTGATCATGCCACTAACCTTCAAAATCTAGCACACACATGCAAAGTATGTCTTCCAATGTCTAAATGGTTCTTTTAGACTGCCTATCTGTCTGAGGGTAAAAGGTTATACTAAAGTTTAACTATGTGCCAAGTGCCTCTTGTAGCTTCCTTCGAAACCGAGAAGTGAACTAGGGCCCCCTGTCAGATATTATGGATGCAGAAATTCCATGTGATCTGACCATTTCATGAATATAGAGCCTGGTGCATTGGGCAATAGAATAGGTGGTCTGCACAGGTAAAAAGTGAGCTGACCTAGTTAGACGATCCACAATTACCCATATAGAATCATGTCCTCGTGTGGTATGAGGCAATCCAATCACGAAGTCTATAGTAATCATCTCCCACTTTTACTCTAGAATGGGAATCTCCTGCAACTTTTCTGACAGCCTCTGATGTTCAAACTTCACCTTCTGACAAGTTAAGCAGTTAGACACAAAATCTACTATGTCTCTCTTCATGCCATTCCACCAGTACCTTTCTTTCATATCATGATACATCTTGGTGGATCCTGAGTGAACACTGTAGGGTATGTAGTGTGCCTCTTGTATGATCTCATTCCTGAGGTTGTCCACATTTGGCACACATATGCTGGAGCCTTGTATAAGGGTATCATCTACATCAAATCCAAATTCACAATTTTTCCCCTGCTGCACTCTTTCTATAATTTGCATCAATTATGGGTCTCTGTGCTGAGAAACCCTAATCCTGTCCCGTAGATCCGGCCTTACTCTAAAATGTGCCAAAAGTGCACCCAAATCTATTATGGCCAAGATCAAACCCTGATCCATCAACTCATGCAACTCTCAAATCAACGGTCTCTTTTCCGTTGATATATGTGTTAAGCTACCAGAAGATTTCCTGCTCAAGGCATCTGCCATTACATTCACTTTAGTAAGGTGATACTGAATGGTACAGTCATAATCTTTCAGAAGCTCCATCCATCTCCTTTACCTTAAATTTAAGTCTCTCTATTGGAAAATGTACTTTAAGCTTTTATGGTCAGTGTATATCTCACACATCTCACCATACATATAATGTCTTTAGATCTTTAATGCAAAAATTACAACTGCCATCTCCAGATCATGAGTAGGGTAGTTTTGCTCGTGCCTCTTTAACTGCCTTAAAATAAACACTACTTTACCATGCTACATTAAAACACACCGCAACCCAACTCTGGAAGTATCATAATACACTGTATACCCTTTTTCACTCACTGGCAAGGTCAACACTGGAGCTGTAGTTAAACATTCCTTAAGCTTTTGAAAGTTCTCCTCACACTCATCTGACCAGATAAATGGGACATTCTTTCGAGTCAACCAGGTCAAAGGAGCTGCTATTCTAAAAAATTCTGCATAAAACGCATGTAGTAGCCTACTATGCTTAGAAAACTTCATACCTTAGTAACTGTGGTAGACCTAAGCTAATCAGTTACTTCTTTAATTTTCTTGGGATCCACCTGAATACCTTCACTAAAGGCCACATGTCCTAAGAATGAAATATTCTCTAGCCAAAAGTCACACTTTGAAAACTTAGCATACAGTTGATACTCCCTCAAAGTCTGCATAGATGATTGATAACACTTTACTTATATCTGCCCTTGCTGTAGCACACTAAATACCATCCAATTGTCAAACATTCTTTATAGCATCTATCGACATCAGAAAGTGAATTGGGTGTCTCTCCTGACTTGACAAAAGTTTAAGTATTCTCAAGCCACCAAGTCAATACCACTTATCATATCCTACTCCTTTCCTGAAAAAGGAGTTTCTTAACTTCTGCTTGAAACTTCTTACTATCTGACTTACTTCCTAACACAATAGCACTTAAAACAAGGCTCCACCGCTCCATCAACCTGCCAATTTACTATAACTCATTCTAAACGTCCCTTAGTGTTCCTCTCATACCATTCCTTTTGTCTTTCCTCACCTTATATCTTTTCCTTTGAAGATATTCATCCTATCAATGTTAACTTTAAACTTTTATTGATTCTTAATTCTAGCTTGATTTGCTAATTCCATTACTTTCAAAATTCTAACTCTGCGATTTGTTTCCACTGGCACATACAACATATAGTGTCATACTATAGCACTAGCCTACAACTCATATTATGGAACTTAAGCAATCCACCATGGATGATTCTTCCTGTATCTCCTTCCTAACAGGTCCATCATTACATTTTCATTCTGTATTATTCTTTATAGGGAATTACCCTTCAGGGTTAGATAGGTATCCTTAAACTTATAGGTCCCACCTATACTAACATGGCAGTGAAAAATGTGTGTTATACCACAATCCTAGATAAGATATGTCACGTATTCATTCTCCTTGATGTAGCCAGATCTCTTGATCCTCTTTCATTCTTGACATTATATATGCACTTATCATCATTTGCCTCAGGAGGCTGTGTACGTACTAATGCCCATCAAATTCTCAATTGATTGGTCACCTTGACACAGCCTCCTTTCTTAAAACATGAGCTAATTTAAAAAGAATGAGAGATCTTCTCTTATAATTTATAATAATAAATAATGTTTAGCTCATACCTCTTAGTCTTCCTTTTTAATTCCATCATTTCTTTGTAATTATTGTGCTTTATTATAAGATATCAGTTGTATCTACCCTTTGTTGTACTATTATCGTACCTGACATATCATCTTAGAATTTACAATTTCCTTTTTTACTCTGCATTTATCCTCCATACTTATAATTATTTGTCCAATGCTCCTTCTACTTGGTTATATTCTAGAAGATAAAGCACTGATAGATTCTTTCAGATCTACTCCAATCCTACCAACAATCACTCCTCAAATTCATGTGCTTCTCAATATCTTATAATTACATCTATACCTATCTTGTCCTATCTTGACTTTTACTAGTATTCTACTATATATTATCATACTATTATTTATGTTTTCTTACATAATTATCCTATTGGTCACACTAAAAATATTTGTCTAACTCCAATTACAGACTCTAGGTCTCACCATCCTGAATTCTAATGTTAAACCTCTGTGCCATTATCTCTTATTTCTTTCTCTCATCAGGCATATTCAAATCTATTAGGCTGAGTTTTATTCAACTTACTACCTACTGACTTCACTTCTTTGTCTGCTAAAGCTATTCGGGTTATCATTGCACACCCTCAAGTTACTATCTACTTTGGTTACCTACCTCACCTAGCTTCCCTCATACCATTAACACTCAAAAGGTCCTTGTCCCATTGCCTCTTATTCTACCTTGGGGACAGAAAATAGACAAAATTTATTCCAGATCCTTCAACTTTGAGTTTCATGTTCTAGCTCCTAACACTGTATCAACTATGACCTGCTCCGAACTCGCACTTCTAGGTCCTATACCATGACAAACGTCCTCTTTAATGTCATCCTTTTCTAAGCTCTTTATCCTTACTATTTTGTTTATCTTGTTACCTTTCCTAGAACTGCACTTTGCCTCCTCTATATCTTGACTCTACTTTTCCTAATCTTATCCTATTATGAGGCTTACAATTTGTTCTTTAGCCAACTCCTTTTGTCTTACTCAATTATTCTTTAGTTCTACTCTTTTTATTAACCTGATTGTCATGTCAGAAACTTATATCCCTTCACTATCTCTATCAAGTCATCAACACCTAGATGTTACTTAGAATTAGTCCTCTAACTACTCTAGCTAGTACTTCTACTGGTATTCATGTTATCTCTCCTGCTGCATTTGATCCACCTATTCTATCTTTCCCTTTTGCACTTCTTCTATATTTACACATATTCTATGATTTATCTATGCTAACTTCTGTCCTTATCTTTCCTTTATTTAGAGTATACTTTTGTCTCAAGCAATAAAAATCTAAGGAGGAACTTAAGGAATAGTAGCCATGCATTCACTATATGA